>NC_061813.1:40752441-40774941 GCF_021462225.1 Girardinichthys multiradiatus
TATCCAAACGTTGCTTTTAAATCAGGACGAATGAACACACACCAGCCCAGATTTACTGTAAAAGCTCGCAAACAGCTCAATAAGAAACAGAACCCAAACCCAAAAAGGTGCTGAACCGCAGATTCTCCGTCCTGGCCGGCCCGCTGGTCCACAGAATCAGCGGCGCAGATCAGAGCAGCTGCAGCCGCACCGAAAACAGGACGAAGATGGAGAACAGCAGCCCGCCGTGTTATGGATGTGGCCAGCTGTGTGAGAGAACAGGCGGCATTTCCCTCCCCCTGTGTGTGTGTGGCAGCTGCTGTGTGTGTGTGTGTGTGTGTGTGTGAGCAGACAATGAATGTAATGCTTGTTGAGCTGAGAAACAACTGCTGAAGGAGCAGGAGGAGTGTTGGACTCCTTGTAGGGATGGATGGAGACATGAAGGAGGAGAATCACCAAGTGATGGAAGGATGAGAAGAGAATGAGGACAGGAAGGCTGTGTGATGAAACCAGAACAATGACTCTGATCAGGAGGGAGGAGAAGATGCTGATGCTGTGTAAAACGTCAAACCTTCTACATGTTATCGCCTTTATAGGAAGAAGTTCTAAAACTGCAAAGATGGTGCAGAACTTTAACAACATGGGGACAAAATAACTACATCAGGCACAAAGTGGTGCAAATGGACCAAACCTCAAAGCAAGAAAAACAAGGATGGGTGGAAAACATCTTGTTCTCAGTACAACTATCACAGTGTTTGCATTAGATACCACGCTGCGACCAGAGTTAGAAAAACATGGATCTGAACATTAAAAACAGCAACATTTGGCCCCTCAAATATCATAATACGCAGAAAATATTAAAAACAATGTTTAAAATCATCAAATGGAAGTTAAATAGTGACTAAAAATGATCAAATTAAGCAGAAAAACTGCCTGTTTTTATTCTACAAAATAAAAGAAGCCCAAAAATAAGCAGGAAACAGGAATGATGCAGAATCGAAGAGAAGCAGAAAAAAAGGAGGCTTTAAAGGAGATGTGGAGGTTCAGGCTGAAGAAGTGGTGCTTTCTAACTAGCATGTGGAGCAGCAACCATACAGCAGCACTAAAATACAGATTAAAGAGGTTCAGAGTCATAAAGAAGCGACGTAAAGAAGTGCAGACGCAACAAATGAAGCTACAGGACAATTTAAACCATGAAGCGTCTGAGGATGACCAGAGAGGAGACAACTTATGATGCAGGATGGACATACACAACCAGAGAGTCACAACCTTCTTAGAGTTGGTGGAAGCATTCCTGAACACTGAGAGAAGGAGCAGATATGCAGAGCAGCTTCAGGTCTCAAACATCTCCATGATTCTCTCAGAACTTCAGGAGTTCTGCCAGATGTCAGGAAGCTTTTAAGTGAGGAGCTCCGTGTCTCCTAACCAAAGA
This sequence comes from Girardinichthys multiradiatus, assembly GCF_021462225.1. NCBI lineage: Eukaryota > Metazoa > Chordata > Actinopteri > Cyprinodontiformes > Goodeidae > Girardinichthys > Girardinichthys multiradiatus. The sequence continues at coordinate 40,753,853 of NC_061813.1, forward strand.
AGTGATGCAGCTTAACCTGGAGCTTTACTGCAGGAGATCAACGTTTCCAGTGTTTGTGTGTTAACATCTCCCTGCTCTGTGACTGAAGGCGGGCAGGTTGGTGGAAACCATCTGAAACTGCTGAAGGATGTGTGTCCAGATCCAATTCTGCAAACACACACACACCCAGTCACAAGGTTGTGTCTCCCAGCCAGGTTAGCATCTGTTAGCTTTGTGTGGATGAATAGAAGTCTCTCTGAGGAGAGAGCAGAGGTCGCCGGCTGTCTATGACACCTGTCTGAGTGTGTGTGTGTGTGTGAGAGAAAGACAGCTGCTCACCATGTTAACCTCCCCCCTCCATGTCTGTAATTACAGAAGAAACCTGGACAGAGGAGGAGCAGCACTGAAACATGACGAAGACCCTGTTGGACATGATTTGTCCAGCAGGGTCCAGTTTCTGTGTGTGTGTGTGTGTGTTTGTGGCCAAACAGAGGCAGAACATCAGGGCGAAGGTCTCACAGCAGCACATTAAAACGGCTGAACTCGGTTCAGAGCTCCAGGACATGTTTCATTCACCTTAATGAAGTTTTAACATCACCAGCATCATCAGACGCAGAATAAAACCAAAACATCTCTTTTCATCGCTGCTGCTGCACAAAACATACCAGGGTAGCCGTACAGGAGCAAACAAATACAGGATGTTTGAATAGTGAATAAATATGAGTAGGACTAACTTAAATGGAAACATTAAGGTAACAATAACAGATGCAAATTGAGCAGAAATGATGCCAACAAAACCTTAATTTTGATAATTTGTTAATTTAAAATATAAAAGAACCAGGACTTTGTGTGAAGATCCACCACCAACATTCAAACATCTGAACACACCAAACCAAACATCACAGTGTCTGTGGTGACAATTTATTCTTCTTAACTAAAGCCCAACAATATTTCTGGTTATTTTTGTGCTTGTTAAGGATTAATGTGTCTGAGATGGTCCAGACGTTGGACCGGCCGTCTTGTTAAACTGAGCACAGAGTCCCAGGAGCCAAGGCTTGAACATCAGATGTTTGCCATGGGAGATCCTTCAGGGGCCAAAGCTCAAGACATCACAGTCATCGGGATCATGGTGGGCCTCAAATATCTCCGCGCCGTTAAGGTGGTGATCCTGTGGATTCTGCATCAGAAAGAGTCTGCTGAGCTGGTTGAACTGATCAGGACACCTACTGGGTTTCCCATCCACATTCCACTGGGACCAGACCCACAACTCTATGTAGGGACTACAGATCCCTCTTTCTTCTTCTGGGTTCCTCCAGGAGGAACCGGGGAAGAAGAATGGAGGGGATTCCCCCATGACCTGAAACCTCCTCGGCTTGATCTTTGAAGCTAAAAATAATCAATGAGGCTAATTTACTACAAAACTGACTCCTGAATCAGAGGTGAGATGTAAATTGTATAAAGTGAGGCGTAAATAACACCAACGAGACAAAAAACTGATCATCTGAGATGAATCACAGTTAGAAAGGTGAGAAAACATCAGAAATGTAATAAAAACCACCAAAGTGACAGTTTATAAGGTCAAATCCAGCGTTGATGACTTTCATGTAAATCTCCAGTTTAGTGCTGATCAGAAGTGCTGCTGCTGTGGATTCCCACAGGCTCTTCTGCTGAAGTCAGCTGATGAAAAGTTATGCAAGCATCTCAGTTTCTCTTCGTTCTCGTGCTGGTCTGAGGGATCGGTTCTCTGCGCCAAGAGGCAGGAAGTAGAACGGCTGTGTCATGACGGGCCTCGGATGCTGCTTGGAGGATTTAAAAGCTGAAAACTCATCAGACCTTGCTTGTTGGGCATGATTCAAACAGCTTTTAAAGGTTCTAGTGTGTTTGCACCTGAGCAGAGAGAGGCTGCTCATCAGAGCTCATAGTGATGCTCTGCAAACACACGGCGCAGCTGAAACGGCCTGCCAGGGCTGGAGGTGTTCATGTCCTTCAGGCAGTTAAGCTGGGCAGCATGCCATTCTTTTGGCCTATCAGCTGTCAGGTTATATGAAGGGCGGCAGGCAGAAGGCCAATCAGGGCAGAGTTTAGTTCACAGAGGATGAGTGTCTGAGCGGCTCGTCTGGTCTGACAGGATTCTGAAGACATCCACTTCTTTCTCGGTCTTTCCGTCTTTTTGTCTCACTTCCTTTTTTCTCCTGACGTCAGCGAGCGCTCCGTCCACACACACTGGATTCTCTCTCTCATCCCTCCACTCTGCTGAGGCCCGCTCGACCCTCTCCATCCATGCAGTTTCTGGGTGGATTGGGAAACACTTTGAAACGCCCCACTTCCTGTAAAAGGTTTATTAAAGTGTCTGAGCTGCAGAAAGCTTCACAGAGGGCTTGAACTGCAGGAAGGGCTAATCTATTCATGGTGTTCTCTTTCTAAACTAAACTGTTGCATAAAAATACAGATGTGAATTTGTTAGCATAACTTCAGTATCTCTACTTGTAGTTGGTGTCACGTTCTTGCAGTTTTTCACCTGTAAATGTCACCTGTAAATTTGTGGAAATGTCACTAGAGGTCATTTATTGCCTAACAGATTGTTGTTTTGGCTCAGAATAATTGGTCATATAACCTTAGAACCTGCAACTTCTCCTTTGACTTCTCTAAACCTTTACTAGTTTTCTCTCCTCACTTAGCTCAGGTGTTTCTCCTCCTCCTCTCCTGACTCCCTCTGCACTTGTCCATGCCTGTCAACCAGAAACTGGGCGGCATTCTTCAGCGCACACATTCCTCGTCTTGCTCGCTGGGTTATTTTTACCAGTTGGTGTGTGAGCTGCTGGCCCGCTGGAAGCATCACTTCATCCTGAAACTCCTCTCTGCCCATCGTACCTTTCATTTATTCCCAGTCAGCCCAGTTACACAGTAACACAGACTAACCAGAACACCATGTGAACGTCTGGGCTGGCTAATGTTTCATGCCTCATCACTCAGTGAGTTGTGCTTTAAAGACAACAGGCTGTTCCTGTTCCTTCTTCACTTTGCTGAACCCAAGCTTACAGTCCTGACCTGCAGATGTTGTTCCCAGTCAGCCCAGTTAGAAGCCTCGTTTTCAGGTTTTAAGACATTGTATGAATTAGTGGATTTTGATCAATGATGAAAACAATTGACGAGTGTTTAGATCTGTTTCCAAGCAAATGCTTCCAAACTGCTATTGCTGAAGAAAACTGCTAGTGACCTATGGAACTGTGCTGCTAATATCGCTACAACATAAAAAGTATTTTATCTGTGTTTATTTTTTACTTTCACCTTTAAGCATTAAGAAATGTCCTTATTGTTGTTTAAAAGCAGCATATATCCCAAGCATTTCTGTATGTTAAGATTAAAAACTTAACCCATAAAAGGCATCAGATGTTCAACAAACTGACCATTGTTTTAATAAAATTAATCTAATTATTCTGTCCTTTCTCAGCAATATTAAAAGAGGCTTTAAATGCTAACTAAATTAACTCCCAAAACTTTATTATACCAGCAAAGTCAAAACAATCAAAGAAATCATTCCTAAAATGAATAATAAAAACATTTCATGTATACATGACAGAATGAAAGATGTGGACATGGGTCCAAATGAGCAGTTCTGTATCTGAATGGTTGGGAAGTCCCCATAGTTGCCTGCAGGTAGTCCTGTGGAAACACTGCTTTCTAGGTCTTCCCCAGGTAAAGGTGTTACCTCAAAGATGTACCATCTACTGCAAGAACAATTAGCTGACCTTCTTTTAAAAGTTAAAGGTCGAAGCCCTGACAGAAGACGTGTCTTTCGATGAATGGGAACCGTGTCTTTATAATATTAATACTATGTACAAAGAATATATCTAAATATATTTATTCAACTAAAGATAGTTCACAGATGGCACCAAACACCAGTTCTGATGGATACTTGCTGAAGGTGCAAAGGTCAGGGAGCCTTGATTCTACATATTTTATAAGATTGCCCAGGACTGGTGGAAGAATATTTCAGAGGTCATTGATAGTACTCTGAAGAGAAGATTTCACATTTCCCTGAAATTGTCTGTGCTCGGCTCTACCAGAGGTCTTCCAGATTCTCGTTTCATGAGAAAGATGAATTACTTACCACTGCTAAACGTATTGTTGAGACACTGGCGGCAGAAACACCCCCTCCTTACGAGTAGTGGTTGACGACAGGGTTTAAATTGGTTTCTGATGAGAAAGTGGCGTTTCGCCTGTAGCTTCATCATCAATATGATTGTATCTGCTCGACCAGCTTTGGTACAGGATGTACTGGTTGAGGACGGGTCAGTGGGTGTAATTATTAATATAATGTAAAATATGTAGAAGTATAAATACTACTGTCTGTAAATTGAAGTAGCAGCATGAGAAGTGGAGGCTAAAAGCGTAGCATAAAATGCTAGCATGACTCAACAGAAATGTTCTGAAGCAAATATCTGTAATGAAAGATTATATTTTAGTGATTTATATACCTTATAACAATATAAATCCTGATATGTATCGTTGTTGTAAATGTTATCAGATCTGATTTTCAATCATTAACCTTGGTTGAACCGTTTAGCTGCTAACAATCCCTCTCTGTAGCAGAACAAAGCTAAAGTCAGTTAGCGGGGCTAGCTCATTAGCCGCAGGCTTATCGGGGACTTTGTGTGGCCAGAGGGAAACATGGTGATAAATCCTGGTTTAGGTGGGAGCCACAGCAACTCCCAGTATCAGCTTACACCTCCTTTATCTCCAACAATACTTCGCTCATTAACACTGACAACAGCTCCACCACAGCACATGCATTAATTTGGAGGAGCAACACGGGTCCATAGTGTCTGTTTTATTTAAGTCTTATACAAACACTTTGAATATAAGCAACACATTTGCAAGTGTGTAGCTATGATTTATAACCAATAGAGCTGCACATTTCACAAGATGGTTGAAATATAATATTAATTATTTATCAGGATAAAATATGTAATTTAATTTTATGGTTAATTTATTACCTTGAGTAAAGCTGGAAATCTGTAATAAGACAATATGTCAGTGCATCCCTCTGCCTGCATATTACCAGATTTATCTACAGTCTTATTTCTAGTTGCACCTAATCTGAATCAGTGATGCAGTTGGAGACATTTTCTTTCCTCCTCACCTCCATCCTCGGTTGCCTCCTCCTAATTAGCCTTACCAACCCTCTAAGCTCTTAATCTTTTTCTGTCTCCATCCCCCCCTCTTCTTCTTCATCATCCCTCCATCCATAAATACATCCCTGAGCTGTGCAGCTTGTTGCCTTCCTTTTATCCGTCCATCTTTCTGTCTTATCATGCATTTCCGTTAAGTTTCCTTCGGCCTTCCTCTCCCCCATCGCCTCACTTTGTCCTGCCTGACAGCAGCAGATTATCTTCTTTGTGCCGTTCAGCTAAGCCTCCATTTGCACCAGACATGGCCTTTGTTTCCTCTGCTTCAGCATCCTCTTCCTCCTCTTGAGTAGATGTTCGTATTGTGTCTCCGTATTTAAAGTTGCTCCTGTCCAGCTGTCATTATTGTGTCAAATGTACAGACACACAGGGTGTCCTTGTTATCTGACTTTGGCCTACAAACTGCAGATACCAGATATCTCTTTGTTTCCCATCATGCATCAGGCCTCAGTGGGTCTGCAGGGTGCTCCGGTTAATGTTATCCGACAGCCATGATTATATCAGCAGGCTGACCTCTGTACCTTCAGTAATAGGAGCTGCGTGAGTTCAGAGTTGAAATGTTGATGCCTCAGAGCTGCTGGAATTAGATTAGAAGAAGAAGAAAAATATCTGAAGTCACTGATGTTAAAACAGACATTTAGCTTCCTGTAGATGTCACTTCCTGTTCTGTTGGGTCACTGCATCATTTAGGTTTACATGTTCATCAAAATGCTAAATATGATCACAGAAGGTCCTCATAATTGTGTGTGTGTGTGTGTGTGTGTGTGTGTGGCCTTATTGTTGTTTTTAATGACAAAATAGATACAAATTTTTAAAATAATTCAGTATTTCTGTTTTCATGTTGGTTGATTTGCTGTTTGGTGTGAAAAATATTCTGATTGCATAAAAATAAAAACCATCCATCCATCCATCCATCCATCCTCCATCCATCCATCCATCTATCCATCCTCCATCCATCCATCCATCCATCCATCCTCCATCCATCCATCCATCTATCCATCCATCCATCCATCCATCCATCCTCCATCCATCCATCCATCCATCCATCCTCCATCCATCCATCCTCCATCCATCCATCCATCCATCCTCCATCCATCCATCCTCCATCCATCCATCCATCCATCCATCCATCCTCCATCCATCCATCCTCCATCCATCCATCCATCTATCCATCCATCCATCCATCCATCCTCCATCCATCCATCCTCCATCCATCCATCCATCCATCCATCCTCCATCCATCCATCCATCCATCCATCCATCCATCCTCCATCCATCCATCCATCCATCCAACCATCCATCCATCCATCCTCCATCCATCCATCCATCCATCCTCCATCCATCCATCCTCCATCCATCCATCCATCCATCCATCCATCCTCCATCCATCCATCCATCCATCCATCCATCCATCCAACCATCCATCCATCCATCCATCCATCCTCCATCCATCCATCCATCCATCCATCCATCCTCCATCCATCCATCCTCCATCCAACCATCCATCCATCCATCCATCCAACCATCCATCCATCCATCCATCCATCCAACCATCCATCCATCCATCCATCCATCCTCCATCCATCCATCCATCCCTCCCTCCAACCATCCATCCATCCATCCATCCTCCATCCATCCATCCATCCCTCCCTCCCTCCCTCCAACCATCCATCCATCCATCCATCCTCCATCCATCCTCCATCCATCCATCCGTCCGTCCATCCATCATCCATCCATCCATCCGTCCGTCCATCTATCCTCCATCCTCCATCTATCCTCCATCCGTCCGTCCATCCATCCATCCATCCATCCTCCATCCATCCATCCTCCATCCAACCATCCATCCATCCATCCATCCAACCATCCATCCATCCATCCATCCATCCAACCATCCATCCATCCATCCATCCATCCTCCATCCATCCATCCATCCCTCCCTCCAACCATCCATCCATCCATCCGTCCGTCCATCTATCCTCCATCCGTCCGTCCATCCATCATCCATCCATCCATCCGTCCGTCCATCTATCCTCCATCCTCCATCTATCCTCCATCCGTCCGTCCATCCATCCGTCCATCTATCCTCCATCCATCCATCCATCCTCCATCTATCCTCCATCCATCCATCCATCCATCTATCCTCCATCCATCCATCCATCCATCCATCCCCCATCCATCCATCCATCCCCCATCCATCCATCCATCCCCCATCCATCCATCCGTCCATCCATCCTCCCTCCATCCATCCATCCATCCACCTGTCCATCCATCCATCCATCCATCCATCCATCCATCCATCCTCCATCCATCCATCCCCCATCCATCCATCCTCCCTCCATCCATCCATCCATCCACCCGTCCATCCATCCATCCACCCGTCCATCCATCCATCCATCCACCTGTCCATCCATCCATCCATCCATCCATCCATCCATCCATCCACCCGTCCATCCATCCATCCATCCACCTGTCCATCCATCCATCCATCCATCCATCCATCCATCCATCCATCCACCCGTCCATCCATCCATCCATCCACCTGTCCATCCATCCATCCATCCATCCATCCATCCGTCCATCCATCCTCCCTCCATCCATCCATCCATCCACCCGTCCATCCATCCATCCACCCGTCCATCCATCCGTCCATCCATCCTCCCTCCATCCATCCGTCCATCCATCCTCCCTCCATCCATCCATCCATCCACCCGTCCATCCATCCATCCACCCGTCCATCCATCCATCCATCCATCCATCCATCCATCCGTCCATCCATCCTCCCTCCATCCATCCATCCATCCACCTGTCCATCCATCCATCCGTCCATCCATCCTCCCTCCATCCATCCATCCATCCGTCCATCCATCCTCCCTCCATCCATCCATCCATCCATCCATCCATCCATCCATTCATTCATTCAGCTGGGTTTCCAGCAACAAATGGGTCGGCTCCATTTAATACCTGAACAAGCATGAACCACCAGAACTGCAGTGACCCACTGCAGTTCTGGTGGTTCTGCAGTTTTCCTCGCTGTTGCTGTTTTTAAAATAATGACTAATTATAGTTTTTACTCATTGGAGTGACAACGGACCAGATATTAACACGTGTTTCAGTGGTTTTTAATATATTTGATTTATTGTCTGTTTGTAACGTCTGAACATGTTTCTGTTGGGAAATTTTACTTCCTTGTTTTTGTGCGATTTGACTTTTATTTTTTGTTTTAGAGCTCAGTTTGATCTAGCTTCGTTTATTGTTTATTATTTCATAAAATTGTTATTAGTGAGTTTTTACATGTGGCGTTTTGTATCTAATGTGAAAATAATGTTTTTGAAAGCGTTTTTATTTGAGGATGTTTGTTTATTTCCTGAGAGTCTGTTTAGGGATTTTGTGTAAAAGTGTGCGTTGTTGTGTATTAAACTGTAGTTGCGTGTTGTCTGTGTGTTACTGACCGTCTCTTTGTGCTCTCCCCCCCGCAGTGTGAGCAGTCACAACAAACCCCACCCCCTTCTGCCCCGCCCCCTGAGACTCGAGCGAGCGAGCGTTGATTAACGAAAAAGAACGGGTAAATATGCTCCTCCCTTTCATCCCTCCATCCATCGCTGCCCTCTGACCCAGCTTCCTCCTCTCTCTGTCCCTGATCATTTCCACCAAACCCCACACCTGCTGCCGCCTCCTACCTGTCAGATTCTCGCTTCACTGAAACGATGAAAGTTTGTTGCTGAAAATGTTTCTGTTTCCTCATCAGTGCTGCTCGAATGGCTCTGTCTATTTCCTGGATGTCTGTGTTTCCTCAGAAGCTTCATGCTGAACATCTTCTGTTTGCATCCAGAGATTATCCAGTAAAACCTGTTGATTCTCTGGGAAAATATTTTGCATCCACTGTTTTAGCATCATCAAGCTCACCTTGGCTTATTTTTGTTTAACATAAAGGATAAAAACGTTCATCACATGTTGATAACTCTGTGTTCAGACATTAGAGACTAACGATATTTAGCATAAATACCCAACAGATGTCAAGGCTCAGGGTTCCTACGCAGTTTGAAAAGAATCTGGAATTTACTGTCATCTGTTTCCAGGTCTCAAAGCCTGGGAAAAAGAAAATTAAATAGAGTTTCGAGACTTTATTCCTTGTTGTATTTTCTAAAGGATTCAACTCTAGCAGTTTTTATATTTAATTTTCCATTTTACAAACAGAATAAAGGTATCAAATCTCACAAGCCGGGCTTTGCACAGTACACAGTGTAGGATACGTCCTGATGGACTGAACTGGACCTCTGTATTTTACCTGTCAGCAACAACCTTTGTAATTAATAAGCAGTTCATTAAAACCGAATCAAATTAAAAAGAGGAAATGCAACTTTTTACTATTGCTTATATGTTTAAGAAAGAAAATTGTAAATTTTTTAAGGGTCTATCATCTTTATTCTTGCAAATAATAAATCATTTGTATAATTGTAATAAAATGATGATTAAAATTAACACCTTAATTAGAACATTGGTTAAATAAGCAGTTAAACTATTTGATATTTGCTGGAATAAAATTAGCTGTAATGAATTCATTATGCATGAATTATTTGTTGAATTTCTACGGTGTAAATAAATAAATTCAACTTTGCAAAGTGCACAGTTTTAATGCACAAGAGCCATTTCTGAATTTTGCTGAGCAAAGACTTCTTCAGACATTTTACGTATATTTATTAAACACATGTTCAGTAGATTCCTTTAATTTAAAGCATGAAAACTGCAGCAGATCTCCAGATTCCCAAACAAGCCACCAAACTGTTTCCCAGCCCAGGTTCCCTTAGATAAAGTCTACAGGTGTTGGTCAAGATAAAGAGATCAGGTGGTGTGAACACACAGAGCTCGATATGTGTGTGTCTGGGAGGGGAAGAACCTGCCTCCTCATTGGCTGGGAGCTGGCAGACTTTTGTCACTCTGAGAGGAGCTCTCTGATTGGCTGAGGTGCTTCCCTCCCCCCTCCCTGGCTGTGGTATGCCGTACAGTGGAGCTAACACACTGTTGATGCTATCTCAACACTTTATCACGGCGGTTCTAAACTCCACTTTGCTCCACCGCAAACACAGCAGTCAATGTGTAACTGGTGGGGGGGTGAGACAGAATGATGCAAGACAGATGGGGGGGGGGGTAAAATGATGGTTTGATGGAGTTAAGATGATGGAGGCAGAAGAAGGAAGCTGTTATCAGCCATCTAACACGGAGCAGAATCTGCCAGTTCGCTTTCATAAACGAAGGTTAACAAGTTTGGGCAAAGTCCTGCAGGAGACGGGTGGAGGATGGGCGATGGCAGCTGAGTGCTAGATGGAGGGGAGGGGGGTCATCGAGAAGGTCCATCAATCTCTCTCGCACATGAGGGAAGCAGCGAAGCGCTCTCTTGTGACTCCCGTGAGTGTCAGCTTCCTGTTGTGGTCGAGAGTTTCAGAAACAGAAAGAGATAAAGACACATTCTTTCAGTTTCTGCTGCTGGATTTAAAGATCATTCCAGCATCGCTTCTCTTCACTGATTTAAACTGCTTTTCACGATGCAGCCGCTTGTAATGTTCTAATTTTAGCATGAAGGGCCTTTAAAGACACGGTCAGTTATTTAAAGTCATCACACTGAAGTAAAGGTGCCAGATAGAAGCTGGTTTTATTGGACATTCATCACATTAATAACCTGTTGCTACGCTGCTGTTCACTACTGGGCTGGAAAACATTTGTAACCTTTTAATGCTTTGTTTCTTTCCTCTACTAACATTAATAACAGATTATAAGGAGCTTTGTCAGGTACATGAAGTATTCTGATTAACAAATAACCACCTGACACTGTAAGGTATTTATTAAAACTGACCCAAATCTTAAATTATTCTGGTAGTTCACTACCATTTGCAACTAATTCTTTATTTTATTAGTTAGAAATGGCTAACATATCTACCCTGTGCTATAAAGTAGGATTATAATCAATATATAATGGATAAAACTTTAGCAGTTTAACAAATATGAGAAGCAGAAACGGGTAATATTGTATCTGTTAGCTAAACCACTATTATTCCTATATCAGCATTAATATGTTAGTGAAGCACAGATATGATTGATAAAAATGTTTCTCACTCCAGAACAAAATGTTCCTGGTAAAATATTAAACTATTCTTTAATTTATGTCAGATTGGTTCTAATGGTCCAGAGGTTGAAATTCAGCCGAGTATCAAATACCCGAAAGTTGGGGTTCTGGTTCAGAAAGTTAGATGTTTTTCCAATATGGCCGCTCTTCACATGAAAGATAGCGATAGACGTAATTAAACCTTAGTTCTGTAGAGTTCTGGTAGTTAACATGTATCAAAAGTGTTTGGATGTAAAGGAATTTGCCCAGTTTGAACCTGTCTTATGGTGCCGATTCAAAACAAAGTAATAGATGTCCAGATGAGGACAGAGAGACAGTTAGACTGAGGTAATAAATAGCCAACATATGGTGACTGGGTGACGTCCTCCCCCACTGCTCTATCTGTCTCACCCATACATCCCTCCATGGCTTCCTCACATCCCCTCTGCCAAACCGTGTCAACCGACACCAGATAGCCCACCTCGCTACAGAAGCTCTCTGAGGGAGTTAAAAAAATAAAAGATGGGAGCAGCATGAATTTATTGGGTTGAGTGTGTGTCACACGGCTCGGCTGCCATTCACACCCGCTGCTTTTATTTTTGGAGAACTCATAGAAACGAGCTCATCGAATGAAAGAGTCGGGGAGGATTTATGGGCTCCATCCATCCTTCCATCTCCGTCATCCCTCCGTACCGTCTGTCACTGAGTTACATCCTCACACAGGTGCCTCACAGCAGGAGGCTGGACGCAGAAAACCCTTGCCCTCAGTTTGGACTACAGGCACATTTTCGGATAGTTTTCCAGATGATTTTCTTTAATTTGGACAGACTAGAACCAAACTATCTTAATAGCCTGAATTACCTACAACCAATCTGTAGAGACAGTGTAATTATATCACTAAAGCTACTTAATTAAACTCACTTCTTGTTCTTTGTGCCCTTTTTTTATCTGAGCTGCATTGTGTTTCCTGAATGTTTTCTCACATTTTACCGTTTTATTTCTGCAGTTCAGAGTAAACTTGAAAACACTGGGCTGTTTAATTAGAAATATTAGTTTAAATTTGATATGTTAATGGAAAAATTCGCTCAACTTCCCGAGTCTCTTTAAAAAAGCATTAATAATGAAGATTTGTGCTGAAACAAACACATTTAGAATATTTGCTCAGCTGCTATTTTAATTTTTTTCAGGTTTTATTTAAAGAACCACAGAAAGGCTTCAAGATCTTTGCCTTTCTTTAGTTTTGGCCTCTGGAAACGTTATCTGCTCTTAGTGGATCATTTAAAGTGTATTTTAGAGACAGCACATTTAATAATAATAAAACAACCCACTTTAATCAAGTTTTAATTGTGGTATAAAGTAGTTGCAGATGTTGATTTGCAGTCCTCCGTTTTAAAATGTATTCTTATTATTAACTTCAGCGGTCCTGAAAGAGTTAACTGTCAGATTGGGCCGCCCACTTTGCCACTTTCCCTAAAATGTCTTGACACGGCCCGGCGCTGAGTCTGACGGACACAGATCGGTCCTTTTACTCGCCAACCCGTGCGCTGTGACCTTTTTTCAGCTTTTGCAGGGATGTGCAGGAATGTCAGAGCGGCAGCGCTCTGTGTGTGTCGCGCGCGGTGTGAGATGATGGCTGGGAACAGATGCAGTAACATCAGCTCTCAGTCAGAGGCGCAGAATAATTCCCTCTGTTCCTGCTGAAGTCAGGAGTCGGTCTGGATTTAAGCTCCTGTTTTACAGGGAATTATTTTGGACCTTTGGCCCGGTTGGATTCAGATCGGTCCAAATTAAATCAGGCTTCGACGACAGGGCTAAAACAACTGCTGCTCCTCAGACAGTTTAAAGCTGTTAGAAAAGTTCTGTTCATTTTACAGCAAACAAGCAGCTTGACTGGGAGAAAACAGTTAATAGATAAAAACAGATCAAATCATTTTCTTTCTATAAAGTTCACAACCTTAACCAGCATTAAATTCATACGGAGTCTGTGAGGAATCTGGGTTCCTGCAGCAGCTCAGAAACGGATCCTGGACAGAGGTTAGGGCCGGTCCGGTCCCCTCACCATCCTCTGCAGGGCTCCAATGGAACAGCTGCCAATGTCTCCATCTGGATTTCAGAAGTTATTCAAGTTTTCTGTTCAACACCAACATCTTTACTACAGTTACTGTAACATTGCAGGTGTGACTCTGCCACGGTGAAAAATCAGATTGTAGGACGAAACGTGAACCTGAAATCTAAGTCGGTGGGTCGGTGTGGTACAGTGCTGCTGACCCGGATGCATGACTGGACCCTGTTCTGAAGAAAGTTGTTACATTCATCTTTTATCTTGCAACAATATCCAATATAAAAGCAGACCTGCTTCACGCAGGGTTTCATATTAGTGATGCACAGAGAACAGATTAAAGAGTAGGAACAGACCAGAACCGGGTCTGGATCTGTATCAGATCCACCTTTCAGTTCAGTTTATGGAGCACCAAATCACAACAGAAACACATCTCAGGACATTTCAAATAAAAACGGGTCCAATTCAACCCAATTAAATTCAGTTCAGTTTGATCCAGTTAAAATGTAATTCTGGTCGGATTCATGACAGTAAAATCCAGCAGATTCCATCAAACTTTCCCAGGATTTAAAAACTCTCTTTAAGAACCAGCTCCATGGTGCCACTTCCTCCTCACGTCACATTCAGGAACTGGTCGGGTTGAGCTTTTGTTGCCACAACCTGCAGGTCCAGAGGAGATGATGTACTGGGTCAGATGTTCAGATAACAAGTGTTTTCATCCCCTCTTTCTTTCATCCATCCATCCATCCATTTGTTTGTTTGTTTCTGCTAGCTGTAAGAAGTGCTGCCTGTGGACTGCAGCAGCCAATCAGAGCGTTCCTGGGTGTGTGTGTGTGTGTGTGTGTGTGTGTCAGCCGTGGAACCAGGTCAGCCTTCAGAGGCCTCCACATAGATCCAGAGCAGCATTGTCAGTGCTGAATACACTGTGTTGGAGAACTGGTGCTGGTCACCAAAACATCTCCAATGTTCACCTTTCTTCCTTAAGGACATATTTTCTCAGTTATTTTACAGCCAAAATCACACAGGAGCAGGATTCAACTGTAGCACCAAGAAGCAAACACCTAAAGAAGTGACTGGAGATCGGACCTTCATCCCCTCAGACTGGGAGCTAAAACAAACAAGGCAGTTCTTTATTCAGGCTGTTCTCCTGACTGTTACTGACGGAACATCTTTCACTGATATTTAGTTTTAAATCAAAAATAAAATAAAACCATTTTCTACATCCTCCTCACTGATCTGCATGTGGACCACAGTATAGATAAGACCCAAGAACTCTGAAGGAGCTCAGAAAACCTGCAGGACTGTTGCTTCAGACCATGACATGAACCTCTGGACCACAGGAGGAAACATATGAAGGAATAAGGATGGAATCAGGAACTTTTAGACATTTCCAACATCCTGTCCTGCTCCGGTAAAGATCTCCGAAAGGTTTAAATCATTTTGAATATAACATTATCTTCATCAGTTTCAGCTGGTTTTCCCTCTTCCCGGCTGTAGTAGTTTTCCTCGGAGCAAGGAATGTCCCACACAACCCGGGTCTGTGTCTGAATGGAGCTGGAGGAGGAAGTGGCCAGCTCTGCAGAGCGTTTTCCTGTGGGGGCAGCCCAACAGGAAGCAGTCATTAGCTCCTCTCCTCCCTGGGAAAACCTCCTCCTCTTCTTCATGCCTATCCCTCGGTTCTGGCCCCCTCAGTCCGGATAAAACCAGGAATGGAGGCCAGCAAACGCCACCGTCCGTCACCTCCGATCCAGTCAGAGCAGAACCAGAACGCCTCTAGTCCTGTGATGTGTCACGTCATTTCACATTGAGTCTCAACCTATGAAGGATCTTCAGGGAAAAGATCTTCCCCGTTCTTCTGGGTGGATGTATCCCAGGAGTTCTGCACAGCTTCCCAGACTCCAGTTATTATCTGCTGCTTTAACTTCCTGACTGTGTGTTTGCGAGTCTGATGTCCATGTGTTTCTTCTCATTCCAGCAGTCATGGAGAACCCCACGGAGGAGCTGCAGGAAAAGGGAGGAGCAAACACCGAGGTGAACACGGAGGAGGAGGAGCTAAGGAAGGAGACGGCGCACAATAACCTGAAAGGTACGCAGTGAACCTCCATCATGGCTGCTTCTGTTTTCACTGACCAGGAGGGAACAATTCAAATCTGCTTCTTCAGCAGCGATCAACGGAGGGAAGGAGGCAACAAACGGAGGAGAACCTCTCCAGAACGGAGACAGAGGAGGAGGAGGAGGAGACCTGTCCTCCATCAACTCCATGATGTCAACGGTGATGTCAGCTGCTGGGACGATAAACGGAGGAGGAGATGAAGGAGGGAGTGGCGTTACTTCAGCCAACTCCTCAGCTGGACCTTCTCCCAGGTGATTCCAGATGCTGGATGAAGCCAAATGCTTCACCAGATTTACTTGGACAGTAAACGTCCAACAGGGAATGAGTTCAGGAGAAACATTATTGATCTGGCAAGTATTATGTGTGATAAACTGATTCCAGAACCGACCCGGTTTCAAGCCGAAGGCACCAGGAAGCCTAGGCAGATGTCAGGCAGGAGATGATTGAAGGTGGTCCATCCTGAAGACAAATGTTCTTTATGTTTCTGTTCATCAAGGATTCTTCCTGAACTTTTTCATATTTGATTCTATTTTAGGTTTAATGTTATTATTTTAAAACTGTTCAATAATAAATAAAGTTTAAATAGTTTTTCTTTATTTAATCATTTATTTTTAATACATTTAGTTTGTATTTTTTTTTATTCTCCATCAGAGTCCACTGAATCAGTTTCTGATTGGTGCGTCTCTAGATGAAAAGCACCAGATGCAGGATGTCTGACGGCGTTCAGACGCCAACAACCCTGGAGCTGATAGAAGAAGCTGAAACAGATCATAGATGAAGTGTCGTTTTCTCAGTTTTGCATTAACTGTTTTTAAGGCAGGTTTTTGAACTGTTTCCTTTCATAAAGAACCATTTATGCAAACATCGTTTCCAACGTGTAATAACGTAACGCCTTCAGTCCGTCAGCGCTGAGGGGCTTTAACCTGCAGCTCTGTATCAGACGGATTCAGATCTGAATAAACCAGAGATCGTTTCTGGTGGAACTAGTTTATTAAAGCTGCAGCATCTGTGTGACGTTTTTCTATCTTGCTCTCTGTTGCAGCCCCTCACCCAGCAAGTCTCTGACAGCCGCCATGAGGGCCCCGCCAAGTCGCAGCGCTCGACGCACCCAGGTAGGATTCCCTGAGCTTCCTCCGCCTCTGTCCTGGAACGGCAGGGTTCTCCTCCTCATCACTCCTTTCCCATCATGCAATGTGGCATTCCTGCTCATGTCAGGGCTTCCTGCAGCTTAAACAGGAAAAGGGAAGTTCTGCCTCTGTCTGAGCCGAGGATGTTTGGTCAACATTTCCTCAGCAGAGCAGCTGAATGAGGACGTTTCTCCTCAATGTGGACGTGTTCTCTAGATACTGACGTGGTTTAGGTTTCAGATCAGCTTGAAGGTCCTCAGACTGACATATTGAACCTTGAAGGTGTTTACATGCTGCTTCATAGGTTCTGCCTGAAATATATTCACTGCCGGTCAAAGGTTTTAGATACACTTTCTCACTTAATGGGTCTCTTTATCTTCACGACTATTTCCACTGTAGATGCTCACCAAAGACATGAAACCTATGAATGAACACATGGAATGATGTAGGAAACAAAACATGTGAAATAATTCATTTAAATATAACATTAAAATAACATTTTCATATTTCAGATGCTTCCCTTTGCTCTCTGGGCATTCTCTCCATGATCTTCATGAGGTGGTCACCTGGAATGGTGAAAATAACTTCCTAGAGGTTCATTGAGAGAAGGTCAAAGGTTAATATTTCAGTCATCACAACACTTTAAGGAATCTAAGATCTTTAAAGTTCTTTTATAATTTTTGGTTTGCTGCGTAAATCCATCTGAGAATCTATGAACAATGAGTCAGAAACATAAAGAAGACTATTAAATGAGAAAGAGGTTCTAAAACATCTGACCGGTATTTTATCAGATTTCCCCACAGAATGTCGAGCTTCGAGTGTGATGATGGTTCTGACCTGGAGAAATACTCCGAACCTTTTGGATTTCACCTCCTTTCATGGCCACGGATTTATCTTCACATGTCCATGTTCTCCATCCAAAGCTTGGTATTTCTGTCAGTTTTCTGTTTCCATGTGCATCATTAAGATCTACATGTGGGACCACCAGGAGGTTCTGACTCCCACAGCTCAGGATTAGTTTCATAGTTTTCACAGTGACTGTTTCTGTCTGGTTTAAAAAGGTGATGCTGTGGGCTTCACCTGACCCAGAACAGATTGAAATCACCATAGCAACCGGTGACTGGGTTTCTGGTTCTAGCATTACTCAGCAGCTTCCAGTCAGGTCCAGCGTCCTAACAGAGGAGGGTTGATGCTTTGTCTCACTCTTTGGTTCCATGTGTGTTTTCAGGAATCCAAAGACGACGGCTCGGCTTATATCTGCCCGCTGTGCGACAAGAACTGTCAGACGCAGCACCAGCTGACCATGCACATCCGACAGGTAAGGCTGCACCGCGCTCGCCGCACCTCCGACACATCGTAGCCGAGCCAACACACACCTGCACTGTCGCCCCCTACAGCACAACACCGACGCCGGCGCCTCGGATCACTCCTGCAGCATCTGTGGGAAGTGCCTGAGCTCGGCCTCGTCGCTGGACCGACACATGCTGGTCCACAGCGGAGAGAGGCCCTACAAGTGCTCCATCTGTGGTCAGACGTTCACCACCAACGGCAACATGCACAGGTGCATGCCCACCCACCCACACACCCACCCACACACACACACACACACACACTCACACTCACACACACACACACACACCCACCCACACACACCCACCCACACACACACTCACACACACCCACCCACACACACACCCACCCACACACACACACACACACACACACACTCACAGCGATGCTGGTGACGGACCAATCAGAGAAGAGAACACAGGGTATACACTGCCTTCATTTCTTTCACACTGTTTCACACTTTATCATCGTAGTGCAAAAGATGTACTGTCACTAATAAAAACTGTGGAAAGCATATGTTTTCACCCCCTGTACCCCGATGCCCTTAAATAAACCCACTGCAAGCAGCTTCAGAAGTCACCTAACTGGTCAACAGAGTCCACCTGAGCGTGATTAAATCCGTCTAATAAAATCCACTGCAGTTTGTGGTCAGACCGTCAGTGAATGGGAGTAAGTTAAGGGGTGTGAATACTTTTGCAAGGCTGGTATTTAGTTTATAGTCACTGAATCAGAGAGCGGTGTTGGACCTGAGAAACCTTCAGCAAAGTTCTCATGGATGTTACTTCCAGCTGCTGCAACCTGGGGGGGGGGGGGGGGGGGGGGGCTCAGATTTAGATCTACTCACCCCCATCCAACACCCACCCTGAACTCCACCCAGTCATTTATCAGTGAGGTTCAGAGCCAACGGTCCTCTGAGCCCAGAGTGTGGTGCTCATTAACAGATGCTGCAGAGCTTTCATGCAAACATGGGTCCAACATGAAGAGCTTTGTGTTTTTATTTTAATAACTGAAATGAAAGATGTTAAAGAAAGAGAGATGAACCCATCAGAGCTTCCTTGTTTGTCCTGCATGTTTGGGTCTGGTTCCTCAGTGGGTCTTCTGTCTCCTGTGGCGTTATGAGGAGCTGTGGGCAGGAAGGAATGACTGGAGGCCGACAGACACGCAACCAGCTCCTTTATTCTTGCATTCTTCTGCTTCTGCTCGATGTTCTCCTGCTTTTAAGGAAATATGGCTGATCTCTGCCCAGAGTCCGTCTTATCTTGAGCTTTTCCTGTCTCTGCATTAGTTACAACATGAAGAGTTTAAGCTTTTTCACACATTTCTGCTGCTGTTTTAATACCAAACCTTCTGGACATTAAAGTTGCAGTTTGATTCTTCAAAACGAACGCAGCTGTGACATTTAACAGCATTTCAGTTTAACTAGTCACCTGTTGACATTAAAGCAATGATTAAACAGTTAGAACCAGAACAAATGGACCTGAAACAACAGCAAAGAAAGAGAGAAACAAGGGAGAAGGCAGCTTCACAGTGACCCCTGAAGAGCCCAGAGAGACGTGGCACGAAAACACAGAAGAAGACGATGAATCAGAAGAAAACTGACCCAGACGTGGGAACAGAAACGTTTATATCTGCAGTCAGACTCAAAAGGTCCGTAAAGATGACCAATAAAACAACAGGAGCAATAAGATGAGCGGCTCCTACCACTAAGAACCTGCAGATATACAGGAAGTGACATCAGAGCAGCAGAGGACCAATCAGGAGACCCGCACACAATCACAGCAAAGATGCTTGAATGAACCACAGAGACCAAAGAAGAGAAGAAGAAGAAAATGATGAAAGTTTTATCTTCTGCTGAGACAAAACGGCAGATAGACGACAGAACTCCGGTACTGCTGAGGAACACAGAACATGGTCTAAATTAGGCCTGGTTCTGGAACCGGTTCTTGACTGGTTCTGACTAAATTCTTCACGGGGTTACAGTGCAGACAGACAGTTTATCTACACAGATTTATCCCAGAAAACAGATGGTTGAAAGTTACCGGTAACTGGTGGCGTTTGTGGTCCTGACTGGGTTTTCTATCCTCGGATCTGTAGTTCTAAACAGCAGCAAAGCGGGTTACTTGTACAGGTTCAGTCTGGATTTATGAACCGCAGCTAGAGTGGTGCAAACAGAGCTCATACGGCGACTGTTCGGTCGGGAAAACAAGAACTGGAGCGAAACGAACTCTGGAACCAGTTTGGTGGGAAAAGGGATGCAAAAAGACAAAAGAACGAAGATGCAGCAGCATGATGCAAAGCAGCAGGAGGACAGGAAGTGTTGCAGCCAATAAAATGATGCAAATTAGAGACGCAGTCTCCTTTGTGGAGAATGTGGTGGGAGAGCTTTACTTCGTGGTGCTGCAGGTCGAGCAGAAAGCCGGCCTTTCCGGTCTTTTCCTGCATGTTCCTCATGTTCTTAACACTGATTTTCAATGTAAACTGCAGATGGAGATGAGGCTGGAGACCCAGAGAGCAGCTGTTGGTTTGCTCCTCTGAGATCTGAGGGGTTCTCCTGCTCCATGGCTCCTCAGGAGGACAAACACAACATATGGAAACAGATGATTTAGTTTTAATGTTTGAAAGCAGCTGAAATCAGACAGAGGTGAAAACTGAGGACAGATGAAGATTTTTTCCAAATCTACGTTCCTCCTTTTCCTGTTTTTCTTCTATTTGGTTGAATCATCCTGCTTCCTCTTTTTTTCTCTTTGTTTCAGTTGTCTCTCCTTTCTTTTCTTTCTCCTGTCCTTTGGGCCTTGCCACCTTCTCTCCTATTATCTCGTCCTACACTCGTCCTTCTTCCTGTTTTTCCATGTTTAAACTACTTTTTTTCCTGTATTTTCTCTCTTCCTTGTTTCCTCTCCTCTGTTTCTTTTTCTTGTCCTCTTTCAGCAGGACTTGTCAAAGTTTTCTCCTTGTATTCATCCCTCCTCCTGCTCCTCCTCCTGCTCCTCCTCCTCACACAGTGTGTGTCGTTCAGCAGCTCTCTCTGTTTCTGCTGACTCTGCAGGTTTGCTTCTCTTTGATTGGACAGTTAATGGGTCATGGGTCCATTTGCACCAGACTTTACTCCCTGATTGGCCCTTGGCTTCCTGAATTTTGATTGGATAATGAAGAGCTTCCTGTCAGCTGCTCCCAG
>NC_061813.1:40782441-40837441 GCF_021462225.1 Girardinichthys multiradiatus
GTGTTCCCCGTCTCTGGTGCCCTGCAGGCCCACATGCGCTTCCACCTCGGCATCCTGCCCCACCAGTGCAACATCTGCGACTACGTGGCGCCCGACAAGGCCACGCTCATCCGCCACCTGCGCACGCACAGCGGCGAGCGCCCGTACGTCTGCCGCATGTGTCATTATCCCTTCACCGTCAAGGCCAACTGTGAGCGCCACCTCAGGAAGAAGCACGCCAAGACATCCAGGAAGGACATCGAGAAGAACATCAAGTACGTCACCTTCAACACCACCTCCATCACTGCGACTGGCACCACCACGCAGGACACAGAGACGGGTTGCGAAACCACCTGCCGGTTCTGCGGTGAGGACCTGAAGACCTACCGGGCGCTGCAGATCCACCTGCGGACGCACAACGGCTGCCAGAGGAAGCCATTCGAGTGCCGTCGCTGCGGCGCCGCCTTCCTGGCCAAGCGGAACTGCATCCACCATCTGCTGAAGCAGCACCCAGAGGTCCAGGAGAGGGAGATCGAGGGTCACATTACCACGCTGCTGCCCACCACCACTGTCACCACCCCCACTCTCGGCGCACCTGTGCATCCGGCGGCACTGAACGGGATCAGTCAGACCATCCCGGTGCTACAGGTGAAGGCGGAGGAGCTGGGGTATCCTACAGAGCTGGACCAACCACTTGACTTCTCTGCTAAAGGGCGGGGCAGCCAGGCTGCGTCTCCTGCGATCAAAACGGAGAACGTCTCCCAAGGCTTTGACTGTTCCGACCTGGACCAGCCCATCGACCTGTCCATCCCCAGCAAGCGGCAGCGCCGGGAGGTGGGGAGCAGCGGGGAGAAGGACGAGATGAACACGGAGCAGAGCACCGTCATTGATCAACAGCAGCCCGCTCCGTCTACAGACGAGAAGACGGCGAGCGCACTCCTTCCTCTGCAGCCTTATGCCCCACTGGGATGCTACCAATTTCCTCCTGGATCCACTCCTCCCTCTGCCGCCCGAGCTCAGCGCCTCAAACCGCTGCTGCCCAAACCTGCCGCCTCCACCTCCTCGCCACCCTCTTTGAAGGATCTAGCTCCTCTTGCCTCCATCGCTCAGATCATCAGCTCTGTCTCTGCAGCTCAGGTCATGCTGGATGGAAATTCCCAGCCTGGAGCCTCTTCCTCACATGCCGAAGCCGAAGCCGCTGGATCCTCTGCTGTGCTGGAAACACCAAGCGACGACGTATCCGATGGATCCTCCAGGTACTTTTGCTTCATTTTAATGTTTCTTTCCCAGGTGGTGCTGCAAACCTCTGTGCAGGATCTAATTATTCTTCTCATTACAGAAGGAGGTCACGGAAGAAGCCAGCAGCTCTGGCAGCGAAGGAAAAGGTCGCGGGCGGTGTGATCGATCTGGAATCCAGCGGAGAGTTTGCCAGCGTGGAGAAGATGCTCGCCACAACTGACACAAACAAGTTCAGTACCTACCTGCAGACTGGAGCTGCAGAGCTGACAACAAAGAGAGGTGAGACGGCAGCAGAAACGATGCCACTGGAAAAAATTAGGCTCAGATTAACTCAAACTTCCCCCTGTGGACAGATGTGGACAGAGCTGCAGCACCTGGAGGAGGTGGAGGAGAGGAGAAGGAGAAGGAGAAGGAGGGCAAAGCGAACGAGGAGGGGAAGCAAGCAGCTGCTGCTGGGGCAGCCATGACGGTACCTCAGACAAAAGGAAAGAAAAACGCCTACTCCAACTCGGCCCAGAAGATGACCTGCCCGTTTTGCCCCCGGGTCTTCCCCTGGATGAGCTCGCTCCAGAGACACATGCTCACTCACACAGGTAACACGGTACCGCTAAGGTCCACAGAAAACACAAGAGACGGGAGGTTTTAACCGGAATAAAATCCATTTTAAACTAGATCCCTAACCCAGACCAATCCAGTCAGGGTCTCAGGTTCAGATCAATTACAGGGAGTCCAGTTTGGTCCTATTTATAACTCAGTACAAGTAAAACAAGCAGATCTTTGATGCCATCAGAGAAAGCCCGCTGATTGCATCGAGACGTTGGCTTTGCAGCCGTCCCTCCTCCTGAGCAAGCATGTGGTGGTGAGAAACCTCCAGCAGAACCAGAATCGGGTTCCGTTGGAATGGTCAGTTGCTTCAACCAGCTTGAGGTTAAAAGGTCAGAACCGGGAAGACCTTCTGTGTGAAGAAAAAACAGAGACAACGAAGTTAATGCTAAAGAAAGCTAACTGGAGAGTGTAGCCCACATTGTTATCTGGACACCACCTAAACAAGCAGAGGTTAAATCAGCCATCAGTGGTCCGCTCAGGCTGGAGACCAGTCAGAATCACAGTCCAACTGTGTTTCAGCAGATTTACTGACTAAAGCGTTCCTCCGTCTTCTTCAGGCCAGAAGCCGTTTCCATGCCCTCGCTGTGACGCCTTCTTCTCTACCAAGTCCAATTGTGAGCGCCACCTGCTGCGCAAGCACGGCGTGACTCACAGGACCCTGCGACGCAACGGCACCATGGTGAAGAAAGAGGGTGACGACGGCTCACACGAGAGCGCTGGTCAGCAAACACAAGCATGCTGCATGCTTTTACTGCTCTGTACTCACATGGGCTCATTGTTCAGTTCAGTCACTCCTCTGGTCCCTCGCTGCCACCCTGAGCCGCATGTTGAGACCCGGATCAGTGCTTTCTCATATTGATCGTTCCTTTGTGTTCTGCAGAGAGCCAGTCGGAGACGGAGCAGCTGGCAGCAGATAGCAAGGACTTCAACAGCGCCACCATCACAGAAACGGGTCCAGCGTCCACTGTTAATAGTCCCGCCCCTCCTGACCTCACCCAGCTAAGCCCCACCCCCAAAGCAAGTCAAGGTCAGCCAGTGAAAACAGTGGAAATTATAAAAATAACTTCCTTTAATGATCATGTCGGATATGAAAATCTGCAGAGTTTCTTTGTTATATGATGATGAATAAAAACGTTTAATTTTGGCTTTATTTGTGTTCAGCTGTATTCATAAAGCGCTCTGATAAATCTGTGCAACCTTTGGTTATGTTTTTATTTGTTGCGAAGTAATAAAAGAATTAGCAACGAGCTGACAGGTTGTTTGTGTCACAGGTTGCAGTCCACCTGCAGGGCAACAGGAACCTGAAACCATTGATCAGGCTGATCAACAGGGGGCGCCAGAGACCAAAGGAGCGGCAGGAAAGCAGCTTCATCCGAGCAGCAAGGTAACACTTCTGTTGGTGTTTGAGCCTGGAAGACAAGAGTCAGGGTTAAAACACAGGGTCATCTTAACGTCTTCACATCAACCCTGAGAATGATTTTAAATCTGATTGAAACCAAATTAGTTACTGTATCTTTAAATCTTAAGGTTTAACGAGTGAAATCTTTACTGCAGTTATAACTGATCCCTAACATTCATAGCAGCTGCTGAATCTTCTCCTCCTTCAGGCCGAGAACACGGACGATGACGACTGTCTCAGCAACAAAAGTCTCGACCTGAACTTTGGAAAGAAGCTCATCGACTTTAAGCTCTCCACGTCCTCCTCAAGCTCCACCCCTCAAGAAGAACAGCCCTCCTCCTCTCCTTCATCGGCTCCCTCTGCCTCATCTGCTCCACAAGAAGCACCAGAGGTCTTCGAAGACCAGGAGAAAGCAGCTCCCTCCTGGTCTTCAACCAGCAGCCCTGCAACGAAGCAGCAGCCTGAGTACAAACACGTCTGTCGGGTTTGTACAAAGACTTTCCGCTACGCAACGACTCTGGCTCGCCATGAGAGGGCGCATCTCTCAGAGGAGACACAGACAACGACGGAGGAGGCTCCTTCACCTGCGAAGGACGAGGAGGTGACTGAGAGCAAAGCTGCTGAGCAGGAGGACACAGAGAAGGACGCAGAAATGGAGGAAGACGAAGGAGGAGATAGAGGAGGAGAGAGTGATGGAGGCGAGAGCGGGGAGTCAGAGGAAGAAGAGAAGGAGAAGGAGGAGAGGAGCGATGAAGAAGCATCAGAACCAAAGAACATGGAGGGAGGAGAGGTGGTGGGAGGAAGAGTGGATAAGAGGAAGAAGATCTGCACCGAGTGCGGGAAAAGATTCTGGTCTCTGCAGGACCTGACGAGACACATGAGGTCCCACACAGGTAGAGCACACCTTGACCCCGCCCATCAGCAGGTGCTTTACAGAGGCAGAGATAGACTCCGCCTACGAGGGACCAGTCTGGCGAGGTCCAAATATTACAAATAAACTATAGAAACAAAGATTGCCGTTGATCTTTGGGCCATAATTATCCAACCAGAGCCCGACTCTTATGTTGAAGAGTATCTTTTAGCTTCCTGTTAAAGTAAAACCTTTACTTTTAGATCATACGACTGTGAAATTACATTTATTTATAAAACCCGCAGGAATCCAACCAATTAAAGAGCCAATGGGAGGTGACTGGTTGCTATGGTGATTCCCTCAGGGAGGAGCCCACAGCATCACTCTGATTGAACCAGGCTGACAGCAAGTTCAGTCCGACTTTCTGTCAGCCATTTAAACTGTGAGGGGTTTTCTCAACACTGTTAAATGTAATGATACAAAAAGTCATTGAACACCATTTCTAATTTATCTGCTAGTTTTTCCAATTCTGTGGGGGAGTAGTGAACCAAATATTAATAAATATAAACAGATAATATGTCAAATAAATACATAAAACCATACAAAAATCTATATTTTTTTAATAATAAATAGAGGAAACATTCAATTCATTTTATTTATGTATCACCAATTCACGACACGTCGTCTTAAGGCAAGAAACCGCCAGCAGAACCAGAACCAAGCTCATTGTGAATGACCATCTGCCATGACACAAAAAAAAACACAGAAGCACTGATCCAGGAGTACTTTCTGTGGGAAGGTAGTAGCTTCTTTAGTGGCTTCATCTAGGAGAGAAAGACAGCCGAGCAGATGAACTCTGAGCCAGTTTTCAAGTCTAGAGGATGAAAGAGATCACATACGGCCCATTTTCCACTGGCTCGTTTTAGCCGCCACGGCTCCGCTCCGTTTCGCTCTACTCGGTACGGTAACTGTTGTGTTTCCACTGACCCGCCAACGGCTGAAGCTATGGCGACTGAAGCCCCGCCTCCAGCCATGACTGTAGAGCTGTTATTAACGTTACTGTGTTACATTAATTCACTTTAAAATAATCTGCATGAAATGATAAAAAATAAATAAAAAACATACATAAACTAAATACTAATAACGTTTGTATTAATATGTATATGCAAGAATGTCTTATTTATGTTTTTATGTCTAAAATGATCCAGTGGGATAATTATCTGGACCACAGCCAAGCCAGAACTTCTAAAATAGGGCTCAGGGGTTCTGATGTGGCAGAAGAAGCAGAGAGGAGAGACGCTGCTGTCTGGACGGTGAAGCTCCAAAGTTTGCTTGAAGACGTTACAATTTTGAGCTTAATGAAACACTTTTTGTGTCAGCCATGGCAATAACGAGGACAAGGACTTAAAAGCACAAAACCGCGGACCTTTGACCTTTGAAGTTAGTTTTAGGTTGGATGTTGCAGATTCAGCGGACTCGTCCTCCCGTTTGGTCCAATGAAGGCAGTCTGATTCTCTGCCTGGTCCGTCCTCCTGCAGACGCTGGTTCACTAAAGGACCGTAAATAAATGTCCGAAGCAAACACGCTGTTTTGTGGTGGTTTTGTTTTGTGTTTTTAGGGGATCAGCTGGTTTAGGATGTTATTAAACACAGCGCTCTGCCTGCTGTAATTCAGAAAGCTCATTTGTCCTTTTACCTTTCTGTCAGCCTTCAGGCTGGTTTATGATCTGTAAAAGGTCAAATTACATGTATGACCTGCTCCGGCCACTGTGGTCATTAATATTATTGTAGCTGCTCTTGAGTATTATTACATTTTCCTGGCGCTGTCTCAACGAAAACCTTCTCATCTCTCCTCCTCCCACGGCCAATCAGTGAAAAGCAGTCTGGTCACGTCACATGTAGTCCTGACTCAGCCCCGGTCGGACCTGCTCAGGAGCAGGGACCAGAAATGTAGGTACCGGTACAGAAAAAACTGTGATGGAAGCGAGCTGAGTGGAGTCGAGTTGGGCCAAATCGAGCCAGTGGAAAAAGGACAATAGAGTTAGTTACAGTAAAAGCTCAGTCAGTAGCCATGTCTAGGAGAGAGAAAGGGTTAAACACTGAAAGACAGGGCCATGTGGATCATCTGTAGAAAGTGAGCATTAAGTTGTTGCCAGCAGAAGCTCGGACGATTCCCCTCTCCAGAAAGGTGTCACAGGTAGACACAGAGCCAGGCCAGGTGTAGCTTCTAGGAAGAGAAGAGAGAGAACAAAGTTAAAAGCTGAAATAACAGCAAATAATGCAAAATTGGAGAGTAGTGTGAGAATGTAGCGAAGAGGGTTAAGTGGTCATTATGTCCTCCAGCAGCCTAAGCCTATAGCAGCATAACTACAGAGATAGCTCAGGATAACCTAAGCCACTCTAACTATAAGCTTTATCAAAAAGGAAAGTTTTAAGCCTTAAAAGTAGACAGGGTGTCTGCCTCACGGACTAAAACTGGGAGCTGGTTCCACAGGAGAGGAGCCTGATAGAGTTGTAGCTATTGATTGGTCTGGGATTAATCAATAAATCAGACTGAAAGATGGTTGCTACTCCTCCACACCCGGTCTTTCGAGGTATGTGAACATGTAAATAATTAGAAGGAGTTGACTCATTTATAGTAACATAAACCTCTTGCTGCAGCCGAGTTTCTGTGAGACAAAATAAATCAATCTGATTGTCACAAATCAAGTTGTCAACTAACAAAGTTCTAACTAACTTGTATTTTATGTTTCCGTCCTTCAGGGGAGCGGCCATATAAGTGTCAGACCTGTGAGAGGACCTTCACTCTGAAGCACAGCCTGGTTCGGCACCAGAGGATCCACTTGAGGCCCCGTGGGGCCGACGGCTCCTCCGGGGCCAACGATGATGCCAGCGAGGACGGAGACTCTTGCGCCCCAACCCCGACCTCTACCTGCCCACCCTCAGAGAACGAAAGTGAGTGCGGGAGCGGGGTCGCAGGACCCAAGGAGCTGGAGGAGGAGGACTTAAAGGAGGAGGGTGAGGGTCAGAGGGAAGATTCTGCATCAGTGGAGAAGGAAGATGTTGTGACACAATCAGATTCAGCTCCACCGACCACTTCAGAAGATCCAGATGCCCCCACTGATTCTCACCAAGCTACTGAATCAAAGACGACTACAAGCACCGACTCACCTACAACACCAGACAGCGCCAAAGATCCCTCCATCTCTTCCTCCAGCTCCCCACCAGCGGGTGTCACCAAAGATGCCCCTGCAGAAGGCTTTATCCAAGGGCTGCTGGAGATCCACACCAAGCCCCCTCTGGAGCACATCCTTCCCAACGGTGAGCCTCCGATGGTAGGTGTAGACTGAAAGGTAGTTCCCCACCAATATCACCACAGTGCCATATGACAGAAGGACGCTACACCAGTGATGATGATGCATAAACCAGCTCGGAAAAGTTTCCCCTAAAAGACAGAAACCTCGTTTCTTGAAGTGCCTTACTACTAGTCCGACTTCTAAAAGATGTTTTTCCTGCTATATCTTTATCTGCATTATTACGGAGGATGGATCTAAATTTTTTATAGCTTTTTATGATGACAATGATTACTATTTTTGTGCGGGGAATCTATATTTCAGCAATAAAAAGAATAAATGATTACAATTTATTGTTCTAGATTTTTGTTTTGAGAATCGATCAACGTAGGAGACGCCGACAGACAGAAACTGAGACAGAGCGTCGAGATCGGCGTAAGTTCTTCTGTATTTAAATCACAGCCGGGCTCGGGCTGGAAGCAGAACTGGATGATTGCATTTTTAAGATCAGGAGCTGTGGATTTCTGGTTGGAGCGACGGACTTTTCTTTGGCTCCAGCTCTGGTTTCAACCTCTATATTTGGTATTTAGAAATGAACAGTGTGGTGAAAAAATGGCTTCCAGCTGTTTCTGCTGGTAGCTGCGTCTCATCATGGGACTGAGGAAAGCTTTTTTAACTGGAAAACGCAGAACGGTCGTTGCTGGCCTTGCTAAATCTCCCATCTCTCTCTGCTGACTCATGGAAACCTTCAGGAACTAATCAGAGTCGCACCTCTGTGTGTGTGTGTGTGTGTGTGTGTGTGTGTGTGTGTGTGTGGGGGGGGGGTCATTGTACCTTTTTTTTTTTTAAACCCATCACACTATTGATCCTTTCCTCCCTCAGAAACCACCGTTTGTGTTAATTTCTCATCATGATTCTCAGTTGATTCCCTGTTTGTACAGAAGGTTGAACCGTGGTGTGTGATGCTCCACTGTTTCTGCATGTTTGCCATGATATTTAGGTGTGTTGGGGGGGGGGGGGTGTTTTGTGGATTTTCTTTTTTAATTGAACAAATCAAATGTTTTTGTTGTTTTGAGTGTGAATGTGAGCTTGTCTCTGGCCTGTCTCTCATCGTCACCCCCTAGTGTGTGTTTTAAGGTTACTTACAGGGCCTCTGGCATGCTAACATGTAGCAGCACTAACACCTGTTCCAGGTTCAGTTTACCTCAAATTTCGCTTTTTAACTGAAACTGCAGCTCTGGATCTAGCCCTTAAATCCAACGTCTTCCTTCCGACTCGCTCAGTTAAACTGCAGTGAGCCGGGTTTCCACCGTGGGCCAAATCAGAGCTAATGAGCGCTAACTCATCAGTGTAGTCAGGGCGATGTTGCAGGTGTTACTGGATTAGCTTGAACAAAGGCAGCTAAGGAAGGCGAGCTCAGATGTCCAAGTTGTGCGACAGTTTTAGAGCTAATTCACTGCCTTTCACCCTAAACGTGGTTTATGCTGTGTCTTAGAAAGGGGACAACACTAGATAGGTGTAGCAATTAGCTGATGGTTGCATCTGCAGCACCTTCTGATGAGACAATCTAACAATCTGTCCAGCTCTTGCTATACTCTCAATAACAACCCAGATGATGAACCTGATCACTGGCTCAGTTAAACACATGTATTTACTCCCCAAACAGTATTATATCAGTCTATCTTGAGTTATCCTCCAACCACTCTGCAGTTTGTCCAAGTTTTATCTCCTCTAAGGGTCCGTCTCAACACTTTTTTCCTTTGGAAACATCTGAACTTAACAGTTAAACTTGACCCGAAGCTTGAGGTCGTTAGCTGAGCATTAGAGACAATCATTTTAGTTTCCTGAAAGAAAAAGGTTTGCAGAAGAAGATGGGTGACAGCGTAACAGATAGATGAATTATGAAATGATACAGGTTGGTGTCCTAAACCTGCTGCACATGTTTTAAAAATCCAGTTGAAAGGGCTAAATGTTCATCAGCACCAACCTTGCCACAAGGATCTTTAACAGGGAGAACTGGGCTAGTTTTTCATTTGTGTACCAGAGGGATGGGTAGCCTGTGTGTTTGTCTCTTTTCCTGCTTGTGTGATGATGTGTGCAGAAAACTTTGCTTCTTGTACATTTTTCTTTTTTTTAATATTAGACGACCTCACAAGCAAATCAAACCTCAGTGGCTTATAATGGAACTGTAACGCAGTGATGGTCGGCCAGTTAGCGGGTTAGGGTTAAAAACAAATCTTATTAAAGAACCAGAACCGCTCCAATTGGCTTATCACTGCCCCAAACTGGCGCTAACATTTTCCAAACCTACTGCTTCTGTTCGTACTACTAACTACAGTCATGAGAGAAAGGGTTGGTCTCTATAGGAGCTTCTGCAACAAACAACTAGACACTTTAATAAAAAAGATCAAAAACTTTAACTTTTTAATTATGTCAAACCATTCAGACATTCAGATTTGTTTCTACATGAGTAACTGGGTGATTGTTACACCTGGCTAGCACATGGTGAGCTAGCTGCTATTAGCTTTTTGAGCTAATAGGCTTGCTTGCTTTTTATGCTAGTATTCAGAAATGTGAAATAACTAAATTAAATGATTTCAGTTTGATTTTTCATGAATTTTACGTAGTAAAACTATGACGTAGATTTGCAAAATTAATTAAACTAGTTTTCTTTGATGGGTTTCAAAGTCAGGATGCAACTCGGCTAACAAGCTAACAGTTCTCTGTTTTCTTGTATTTAGTTTTCTGTCAAGTTTCAGTTCAGAAAAATCTGTTTGGTCAAATTTACCAGTGTGGGATTCAGTTGATGCTAATGGTATAAAAGGATAAAATAATTTATTGGCTAATGTCAGTTTCATGTAGAAAGTTTTCTTAATGATCTGTCAAATTTGCCTTTATTTTATCACAGATGAGCTAATTTTACCACTTTGAAGTTTAAGCTGCAACAGCTTTCGGATTTTGCTAGCTGAACATTTAAAGCTGTTCCAAGAACAATATACCCTACTCTATCATATGTATTGTTATTTTGGTTTCCAATTCTTACATTTTTGCAGAGAGAATTATTGAATAAAATGTTTTGACCAGTGAATATGCTACATGGCTCATAGTCTAACTGCCCTTCATTTATGTTCAACAGTCAAATTTGTCAGAACATTTCTTTTTACTGGATATAAAACAGAATCATGGCAAAATCTTTAGCATCATGCAAATTTGAGACTAATTTACACAAACCTGTAAACAAAGTTAACGCTAACAGTGAAGAAGTGAGGCTAACGTTAAACTGTAGCTTTCAGCCTTAAAACACAATAAACCTTTTTTTATAATGGTGAATATCTTCCATAAATATGTAGAAATGTAAAATACATTTATTTAGGTTGCTAATTTAAGATGCTAACAGGCTAGCTGGCAGTCCTTTATTCCTAAACGGAACCAGGTCCGTTTTGTTCAGCACTCATTTGAAATTACTTTCCTATTTTCTTCTGAGTAACGGTGCTGAAGTGAGCCTAACATAGAATAAAGCATGTTTTCTAATAACTGATATTTAATTGTAGAGGTCAGTAAAGGAACTGCCCCTTTCTCTCCTGATGAACTGGTTTCTGACTTGTTGGCTCTGTGTTTGCACCCTCTCCTTGGGGAATTTGTGTTGGCGTCTGTCCTGTCTGTGTGCGCGGCCATATGAATACTGGACTTCCATTCGAATGCACATGGACTGTTTTTAATGTATTTATTTGGAGCCCAGGTGTGTTTCTGTGTATGGGTGTGTGTTAAGTGTCTGCAATGACTTGAGAAGAAGCCATGTATTAAAAATGTCACATTTATGCTGCAGAACTGTTGTGAGGAACTGGTTGTTTTTGTTGTGGACCGACCGGCTTGCTCCAGGGCACGGCCGGCCCACGTGAGACTCGGACTAGCAATAAGACTCATTCTGAATCCAAAAGCTTTATGTAGATTTTCCTGTATGTGAGTGGAGAACAGTCTGTCTGGGTCTATCGGTTCTGTTTAGTTTTCTTCTTCGACAACAATGCATATAAAACTGTGAAAATCTATTGTGATTAATTAAAGGGTGAGTTTTAGGTTAGTTTTTTTGCATGTAAATCTAATTTGTTCAGTTATGGATGATTTCTCCTTTCTCCATCACTTCCTGTGCTACACACACATAAATATCAAAATATATATAATCTTGCTCTCAGGGTCTTTCACAAATCCATTATTTGAAATGCTTCGTGTTGTTTTCCTCCTGAGTCGCAGCTTGTCCAGATTACTGTCTTTTTTTCAAAGATGACATCATGATTCAGATCTGTCAATCACTACATTTAGCATTTGGCTGTGAACTCGTCATTAGCTGACACAGATTTCTGGTCTCCAAACTCTTAGTCAGACATCTGATTTGAAGTCTTTTCTGTTTTAGTTAAAACCTTTTATTTAATGAGTTTTTCTTTGTGTACTGGACCTCAATCACAAAGCATTAAACACATTCTTCTGAATCATTTTCTGTCCCCTGTTGTTAGCAAACATGAAAGTGTTTCACAGAGTCAAGAGATGTAAACCTCCTCTGTATTCAACCCAATAAGAAAAAGCAATAAAGATCATGTAAAGGAAAGGTGTGTGAATCAATACTGGTCATACTTCTGTCTTTGATCACCTGAACACTGTTCTGGGGCTTCAGGTCAGACATTAACATGTACAATACCGTGGCAAGTTTTGTCTCCTTACAGATTTCTTCTTCAGTCCAGGAACATTTGGAGATGATCTGTAGATTTTCTGACAGATTGGAGCACAGTGTCAGAAGGCTTAGCAGAGAAGAAAGTGGATCAAAGTTTTGGTTCCAAGGACAAGAAAGACCCCAGATCTTAACCACACCAAGAGCCTAAACATGTCTTTAACTTGCATTTCTCAGTAAAATGCTTGTAACTTCTCTAACTTTAGTATGCTATAAAACATCTCACTAAACGTCCTAAACACTGAAGAAGAAAGTTTGAGTAAAACATTTCAGTCTCAAAGGTTTTGGACTGCTGGGATGGTTTTACTCAGAGATTTAAACTCTGGTCAGTGATTGAGGTGATGGCTAGAAGGAGAAGCCTGAAGATGTGGATTACATCTGAAACACTTGACCTTTGTTGAAAGGTGTTGTCTCCCTGTGGGACAATAAAAGCTGGTTCTACTCCAATCAATCTCCTGAACCTCTGTTACAACATTGTCGATGGCACAAATAATAAGCCATGGCAGGAAGCCATTCAGATCGCAGGACAGAGCAAATATTTCAAAGTGGGACGAGTCCTTGTGACACAACTTTCTGACGCTGCAAATTTGAAGACCCTGCTTTTCTTTTGTCCATTTTAACTTTAAATATGGAATGGGTTAAAAGTAGGAACGTTGTTTTTGCTACAAAATACATCAGAATCAGCTTTATTGCCAAGTTCTTACATACAAACAAGGAATGTGACTCCGGTACACTTTGCTCTTTTGTTCTGTTTTTGTATTACAGAATATACATATTTACAATTTACAAATATACACATATCTAATAGAAAAGGTACATTTGCAACATCTGTTGCTGTTGTTTTGTACTCTATTGAATGTTCATCAGAGAAACAGCCTGGGGGAAGAAACTGTCTCTGTGGTGGCTGGTTTTAGTAAACAGTGCTCTGTAGCGCCACCTGAAGGTAAAACTCTGAACAGTTTATGTGCAGGGTGTGTGGGGTCTGCAGAGATTTTAGCAGCTCTTTTCTTGACCCTTGACCTGTATAAGTCCTGGATGGAGGGAAGGTCAGCCCTGATTATTCTCTCTGCAGTCCTGATTATTAGTTGCAGTCTGGACCTGTCCTGTTTGGTGGATGAAAAAACACACAAAATACAAAAACAAAGAGAGCGAAGCTCCGAGGCTGCCATCGTTGGCGCCATCTTGTCGTTGATTTGTACTTTAATGTGTAAATGTGTTGTATTGATATGGTTATGAAAAAAATGCCGGTCATAAAAATAACTGAGATTAACAAAGTAAAGTTAAAAATGCTGCCATAAGCGTATAGTTTAATTCAGGGGAGATGCGGTTTTCTGAACCGCCAGATGGGGGCAGTGTAGGACAGCGCGTTGTGAAACGGGCAGCAGTCTGAACTTGGAGCTGTCGGGATTGGGGAAGAAGTGAGCGGGACTGAACGCATGTAAGTTTGTTATAAAACTTATTGTAGCTCCTTTAATGTTGTGCCAACTGTTTTCAACTTGTGTGAGATAATAACTGCCAGGTAATATTCTCAGTAGCTTTCTCCTAGGCGTTAATTTAACCGTGTTTCACTAAACAAGCTAACCTAGCAAGCTAACTCGCCACTAGGCTAATTTAGCCTCTTTGTTTTTAACGTTTTACCCAGATGTTGATCTTGTAAAAATGTGGATGAAGTACAAACTGTTGGAACTATGAGTTTATGTTCTGTTATACATTTTAATCTGTAAGTGGCCAGAATGACGCTTTTTAAAATATTTGTGTTGAAAGTAGACTTGCTCGGTGCTGCCCCCTGTTGGTTTAGAGAAGTACGTCACGCAACAAATGTAGTTTCTTATTTCGCTATTTTTTGGTTAAACTGCATTTTTTTTCTAGTTGCCTCCTCCTGGATCAGACAGCAGTAATTATAGGAACACGGTTATACAGCAGTTTCACTGCCAGGATATTTTCATTTATTTTGACTCTCTG
The DNA here is from genome assembly GCF_021462225.1 of Girardinichthys multiradiatus. NCBI lineage: Eukaryota > Metazoa > Chordata > Actinopteri > Cyprinodontiformes > Goodeidae > Girardinichthys > Girardinichthys multiradiatus. Next base: position 40,796,489 of record NC_061813.1, read on the forward strand.
CATCTTATTTATTGGATGCAGATATTTTGCGACATTAAAAATCATTTGGGTATGTTTATAGGGCTACATGGTATTAGGATAACATGCGATATGTGATAATACTGGTGAATGTTGCAATAGCAATATGATTTTCTATATATTGCAATATATTGTTAGAATATTTTAAAAATAGTTTAGTCAAAAATGATCAAATTAGGTACAGTGCTGTGTTTCCACATTTAGTAATATTTCAACCACAAACCTGACTGTATTTTATTTTAGGAAATAGTCCAATACAAAATTAGGCACAATGGTGAAAAGGAAGGAGGATGATGCAGTTTTCAACATAAGTACAGATTGAAACACTGGATGCTGTGACCTGCATTTGTTAGAGTTCCTGGACACTCTGGTAAATACTGGAATATAACTATTTAACAAAGGAAGAGATTGATGATCAGCTTTCATTAGTAACCTTGCAAGGGAAAGCAGGCATGTTCAAGATGTCCTCCTTTAACAGCATTCCTAACTATCTCCAATGAAGCCTGAGCTCCTCAGGAGGGGCAGAAGTAAAACCTGTTGTAATTCTTCCTGAACCCTCGTTCTCTCCAGCCCCAGAACCCTTCCTGAGACTCAACAGAGCCAAGTACACTAGACCCAAACATAAATTAGGCTGGAGAAACGGTGCTGGAGAAACGGGGCTGGAGAAACGGGGCTGGAGAAACGGGGCTGGAGAAACGGGGCTGGAGAAACGGGGCTGGAGAAACGGGGCTGGAGAAACGGGGCTGGAGAAACGGTGCTGGAGAAACGGGGCTGGAGAAACGGGGCTGGAGAAACGGGGCTGGAGAAACGGTGCTGGAGAAACGGGGCTGGAGAAACGGGGCTGGAGAAACGGGGCTGGAGAAACGGGGCTGGAGAAACGGGGCTGGAGAAACGGGGCTGGAGAAACGGGGCTGGAGAAACGGGGCTGGAGAAACGGGGCTGGAGAAACGGGGCTGGAGAAACGGTGCTGGAGAAACGGTGCTGGAGAAACGGGGCTGGAGAAACGGGGCTGGAGAAACGGGGCTGGAGAAACGGGGCTGGAGAAACGGGGCTGGAGAAACGGGGCTGGAGAAACGGGGCTGGAGAAACGGGGCTGGAGAAACGGGGCTGGAGAAACGGGGCTGGAGAAACGGTGCTGGAGAAACGGGGCTGGAGAAACGGGGCTGGAGAAACGGGGCTGGAGAAACGGGGCTGGAGAAACGGGGCTGGAGAAACGGGGCTGGAGAAACGGGCTGGAGAAACGGGGCTGGAGAAACGGGGCTGGAGAAACGGGGCTGGAGAAACGGGGCTGGAGAAACGGTGCTGGAGAAACGGGGCTGGAGAAACGGGGCTGGAGAAACGGGGCTGGAGAAACGGGGCTGGAGAAACGGGGCTGGAGAAACGGGGCTGGAGAAACGGGGCTGGAGAAACGGGGCTGGAGAAACGGGGCTGGAGAAACGGGGCTGGAGAAACGGTGCTGGAGAAACGGTGCTGGAGAAACGGGGCTGGAGAAACGGGGCTGGAGAAACGGGGCTGGAGAAACGGTGCTGGAGAAACGGTGCTGGAGAAACGGTGCTGGAGAAACGGGGCTGGAGAAACGGGGCTGGAGAAACGGGGCTGGAGAAACGGGGCTGGAGAAACGGGGCTGGAGAAACGGGGCTGGAGAAACGGGGCTGGAGAAACGGGGCTGGAGAAACGGGGCTGGAGAAACGGTGCTGGAGAAACGGGGCTGGAGAAACGGGGCTGGAGAAACGGGGCTGGAGAAACGGGGCTGGAGAAACGGTGCTGGAGAAACGGTGCTGGAGAAACGGGGCTGGAGAAACGGGGCTGGAGAAACGGTGCTGGAGAAACGGGGCTGGAGAAACGGGGATGGAGAAACGGGGCTGGAGAAACGGGGCTGGAGAAACGGGGCTGGAGAAACGGGGCTGGAGAAACGGGGCTGGAGAAACGGGGCTGGAGAAACGGTGCTGGAGAAACGGGGCTGGAGAAACGGTGCTGGAGAAACGGTGCTGGAGAAACGGGGCTGGAGAAACGGGGCTGGAGAAACGGGGCTGGAGAAACGGGGCTGGAGAAACGGTGCTGGAGAAACGGTGCTGGAGAAACGGGGCTGGAGAAACGGGGCTGGAGAAACGGTGCTGGAGAAACGGGGCTGGAGAAACGGGGCTGGAGAAACGGTGCTGGAGAAACGGTGCTGGAGAAACGGTGCTGGAGAAACGGGGCTGGAGAAACGGGGCTGGAGAAACGGGGCTGGAGAAACGGGGCTGGAGAAACGGTGCTGGAGAAACGGGGCTGGAGAAACGGTGCTGGAGAAACGGGGCTGGAAATTAAATGTTGTTGTAGCTCATATTATGAAGGTTTCTTCAAAGAGTCGTTGTAGATGCTGATGTCTGTGGGCAGGAAGGATCTCCTGTAGCGCTCCGTCTTACAGCAGATCTGAAGAAGCCTCTGACTGAAGACACTCTGTTGTTGTAGAACAGTCTGATGAAGAGGATGCTCAGGGTTCTCCATAATGTTCTTCATTTTATGAAGAATCCATCTTTCCACAATGATCTCCAGAGGTTCCAGAGGAGTCTCCAGAACAGAACCAGCCTTTTTTATCAGCTTGTTTAGTTTTTTTAAGTCCCTGGTTCTGATGCTGCTTCCCCAGCAGATGATGGAGAAGAGATCACACTTTCCACAACAGACTTATAGAAGATCTGCAGCATCTTTCTGCAAACACCAAAGGACCTAAGCTTCCTCAAGAAGTACAGTCTGCTCTGTCCCTTCTTGTAGACGGCTTCACAGTTGCATCTCCACTCTAGTCTGTTGTCCAGGTGAACACTGAGGTATTTATACTCCTCCACCACCTCCACTTCTTCTCCCATGATAGAAATAGTTTTTGACTTATTCCTGTTTCTCTTAAAATCTACAATCATCTCCTTTGTTTTATTCACGTTCAAAATTAGATGATTTCACTGTGAAATTTCACCGGCTAACTGATGTCTTTCCAACCTTCCCTCAGTCCTTTTATTCTTGTGCCCTACCTTTCTGTCCAGTCCATCATCTGGACATGGACAGAAGATGGACCAGCTGCAGACCTGCCAAGACATAGACGTCCACCTAGACTGACAGGCTGGACCTCTATGGAGGAGAATTTGCTGAAATTAATCCATAAGAAGTTGTGTTTGCAGTTTGTCACTGTAGCCATGTAGGAGACAGCTGACATGTGGAAGAAGATGCTCTGATCATCAGATGGGATCAAAGGTCTCTTCTGGCCTATGTGCAAAATGTAAGCCAGAAGACTAACTGTTGCAGAAAACTAGCACTACACATCACCCTGAACATACCATCCACATAGTGAAACGTGGTGGTGGCAGCATGATGCTGTGGGGATCCTTGTCATAATCAGAGACAGGGAAGCTGGTCAGATCTGACGTGAAGATTCATGGAGCTAAATCCAGGACAATCCTGGAAAAAAAACCTGTTAGAAGCTGCAGAAGACCTGAGACTGGGGTGGAGGTTCACCTTCTAGCAGGACAACCACACTGAATGGCCTAGTCAAAGCCCAGACCTAAATCCAACTGAGAATCTGAGGCAAAACTTGAAACTGATGTTTCCAAACCCTCTCAGTCTGACAGATTGAACTGTCTTCAGGTCAAAGCAGGTATAGATAAACCCCAGAAGACCTGCTGCTGACACTGCACTGAAAGCTGGTTTCAGGTGCTTTGAGTCAGAGGGCAGAGTACTAATGCCTGCCACACTTTCCAGATTTTCATTTGTAAATAAGTTGAAAACAATGTATCATTTTCCTTCAGCTTCACAGTTCTGACCAGCTGTGTCCAATTCCAGTCCTGAAGGACCTTGATAAGTGGAATTTCTTACGGATTGGGAAGTTTTGTCTGTAATATTAAATTCCCAATAAAACACATTGAAGCTTGAGATTAACCTGACAAAATGTGGAAAAGTTCAAATGTTATGAAAAGTTTTGTGAGGTGCTGGATGTTTTTACCTGAGTTGTTTGCCTAAAACTAGGGATGCTCCGATCAGGCTTTTTGCTGCCGATACCGATCATCCATGAGTTCCGATCATTGCCGATCACCGATCACATGGATAGGCAGTACATTTTTCAATTTAGCTATAAGGGCTACTGGCTTCATGATGTGGAAAAAAGGAACCATAGAATCACCTTAATTTAGATGAAAAATGTGTTTTTACTTACTTTTTCAAAATAAAAAAATGCAAAAAACTTGTAGGCACAATGCAGCAAATATTTAGCGAAAAGGACAACTGAAAACCTGCTATTAGTAATGCAATCTTTAACAGAGTTAAGTCATTAAGCCTCTTGGCGAATAATGCAGTAAAAATAAATCTCACATTGTCTTAATTAAATTATGTCAAATAAAAAAGGAATTGTTCAAAGTTAAGTGCAGGTTGTATTCAAATAACTGTCATAAATACATGAGCAAACTGTTGTGGATTGTCAGAAAAAAAAACTACATGTTTACCTTTCTTATAATTTACTAAACAAATTAATACTATGGGTCTGATGCTTCATATATAAAATAAAATAGCTACTTAAACAACATTAACATGGTCTTAAAGATCTTGAAACAGAAAAACAGCACAAGTGAAATTAAAGTGCATTTGCTTTGAACAGGCAAAATGTTGAACAGCATTTTTACATGCTAAATGCCTATTACTTATTACTCATTACTTATAAAGAGAAGCATCTCAGCTTTTTCAGTCATGAGTCTATTCCTGTGTTCGTCCACAATGTTGGATGCAGCACTGAATAAGCGCTCATTCTCCACACTTGTGCATGGTGCAGACAGGTAAGCTCTTGCTACTTTAGCAAGGTCTGGAAAACGTTCCTTATTAGTTTTCCAGTATTCCAATGATGATGCACTCCGAGAGATGGGTGGCTCTGAGAGGTAGATTATCATCTCTGATGGCGTTGGACTGTCAGTGTGAGAACTGCTGCGGGGTTTCTTCTGCCAGGATCTCACCGAATATTGAAGACAAAGATCCTGGTCGTGGCACTTTCTCTGCTGGCTCCCCTGTGCTGTTAGCTTCATGTTCTTGGTTTGGATCCCTCTGAGCGGCTTCTGTCATCAGACCAAGAAGCAGTCTGTGTGTTTTGGTCTTAAGTCCTTCAGAATAAAATCTGTCTTTGTACCTTTAGGGGAGGAGGTCACATTAATTTTCAGGCCAGTTGAGAATAAAAAATGTAACTATGTTGCTTTTATAATTTCTATAATGCTTTTTTAAATCCATCATTATTTTGATGATGATTAGCTCACCTTGGGTCTATGACTGTTGCCAAACTGTAGAGGGGCTCTTCTTCAATGTCAGCAAATATTTTGGTGACAGCTTCCAGCAACGTGTCCTTAGTTGTCTTCACACCATGATCTGCTGCAGTCTCTTTGGTCAGAAGATGCTTTAAAACCATCACAGAGGGTATGACATCAGCAGCAGATGCAGTTGATGAGCATATTTCCTTAGTCAGCTCTTCAAAAGGTTCCAGCAGTGTTGTCATGTTTTCAATCAATTCCCACTGAGAAGATGTAAAGGTTGCAGGTAGCTCAAAGTCAGCAGCGTAAACGCCCAATACTCGTTTTTGCTCAAAGATACCGTGGAGCATATAATAAGTGCTATTCCACCTAGTGCTGACATCTTGTTGCAGTCTTTTGGAGGGCTGGCCAAGTTGTTTCTGTTCACTCTGAAGTCTTGCATACGCTAATGGGGAGTGCCTGAAGTGCCCCACAATGCGTGTCCCTTTGGCAATAATGTCACTTACACTGTGCTGTGACAGCACTGCCTCATGGATGGCCAGCTGCAGGGTGTGTGCCATATACCCCAAACTTGGTAAACCAGCATCTATCATAGCTTTCACCATGTTTCTGGCATTATCTCTCAGTATCACATGTATCTTGTCTTTTGAAATATGCCACGTTTGAAACATTTTCTCAAATGTGGCGGCTAAAGCTACGGCAGTATGGGAACCAGAAAACTCCTGGGCATGCAGAACAGCTTTATGAAGTTGAAAATCCGAATCAATCCAGTGAGCTGTTAAACTTAGCATCGACACAGGACTGACGTCCGAGCTCCATATATCACTCGTGAAACTTAAAGAGGATGAGACGTCTTCTTTAAGGAGATGTTGGACGTGAGAGTACACTGTCTGGTGGAGCTCGAGCAGGGCTACATCTGTGAAGTACTTACGTCCCGGTAGCATGTAGCGGGGCTCCAAGTGTGAGAGCAGTCGGTGGAACCCAGCGTCTTCCACCACGGAGAAAGGCTGGTCATCTAGCCCGATAAATGCAATTATTTTTCGAGTTATTTCCTTAGCCTTCTGACTGTCACGCTCATACGAGCGAGTGTTGGCAATGGTGGGCTGCGTTAACTGCCGTCTGACCGCTCCGGTTGTCTTCTTTTCATTCTCTGCAGTGAGCCTCAAAAACTCACCATACTCCGCCAAGTGCTTGTTCTTTAAATGTCGTATTAAATTTGTTGTGTTGAAGCATTTTGACGTGCTTCCCCCTCGAGGTATTTTACCATTGCATGTGTTGCAGGACGCAAACTTTACGTCACTCTCACAGACCGTATAAAAGCTCCAAACAGCAGACATGTTTGTTCAGGGTTTGCCGCCGCGCGCTTGCGCAGTTTGTAGGACATTGGGAGCTACACTAAACTGCGAAGTATGAGGTACATGTGATCGGGTTCTGTAATCGGTAACGAAAGACACTGATCGGCACACGTTGATTACATACTTTTTAACGGAAATCGGCAGATAATGATCGGTGGCCGATCGATTGGAACACCACTGCCTAAAACAGCTTTTTATTTGCTATTGCGGGTTGCAAGTTGGAAAATCCTTGATGATTGGCTCAAGTGTCTGGGCCGTGCACGCAGACAGGACACTGAAAAATAACATCTGCTAATAATGCAATGGCATTTTTTGTAAAACCAAAATCATAACCGCCACCTTTTTATTTTGAATCATGGCTTTGACAGCTTGCCTGATATCATCCTAGGACCTTAAACTGATCCTGGTTAAACATTTTCAGACGGGCTAAAACAAAGTAAGGGGCTCCATGCTGACACACTTGTTAACGTTGCTGCAGGAACATCCTGACATGTTCTCCCTGTTCAGTTTGGCCCTTCTCCTAATATCTAAAATGTGCCTTCGAGGTTAGTTGGTTTCTCTAAATTGCTCTTGGTTGAGGTTATGAAACAACTGTTAGTTTTATTGATAACTATGAAAACATTTCATACTGTTAGTTATACAGTTTTAAAGTGAAATTACCATCAAAACATTGCAATACATTTTCTAAACAGACAATCAACCAAAATTGGGACTAAAACGGTGCAAGAATGATTTTAAAGATGTTTCTGTCCTCTCACTGCCTGAACAAGTAGTCTGCTTCTCCCACCTCGACTGGTTTGGTTCTTCTGTTTCAGATATCTTGGACCACCAGGGTTGTAGCCATGGACTCTGACCCGTTGAATGCTGAGGATCAGAATACATCAGAACCTCCAACTGAACCTGGAAGCACTAAACGGGTATAAATGAGATGCTTCTTTTTATTTAGTTTTAGAGAAAATGTGTTCTGTTCCCCGAGGAGTCTTCTTCTCTTCATGTAATGATTGGTGTGTTTCCAGGAGCAACGCTGGGAGGTTGACCTTTATGTTGATGCTTTGATACATCAGGAAACTATTCTGATGCAGTAATGAACACATTCACACACTGATTTATTAAAATCATTTATTTTACAGAATTAATACACGACATTTACATCATAGTGATGCAACATCACTTCTACCTGTGCAGCCTGGCTCCGCCCACAACAGGTGGGAGGACTCCAGCCAGGAACCTGATCACTGATCTCTTGTTCCACTCAGTGTTCATTTCCAGACGTGGAGAAAATAATGCAGAATGAAGATGTTTCAGCAGAAAGCTTCATATCGGCTCTGAAAGTTAAACTCTCTAATCTCACCCAAAAACAATTCATCTCCAGCTTATAAGCACGTTTATGTTTAAAACATCTGTCTGATAAATAAATACAGGACAATTTGAAATAAATTACTGTTTACCAGTATAAATATTTCCTGTAATACTTCTCTGAAGTCCCACGATGCAGTTTTTAGTCGGACTTCAGAGACATTTGTACTTTGAGGACGTTGAGCGGTAGAACCTTCCTGATATTTGTCGTCTGTTCGGTCCTCTGCTGGATCAGAGAAGCTCATGGAGTGTTTTTGGTTCTGGAGTTTCACACTGTGGACGGCTTCATCAGCGCCTGCTCCCCAAACAGCTGCTTGAAGTGCACCACATGCTCCTCACAGTGCTCCCCTGGTAACAAACACATCACCGTCTCTGTTTATGGTCACAACATTACAGCTCAATCACCTCTGTAGAGTAGCTGGGTGCATTTTTCTGACCTTAGTTCTGTTCTAGAGTGTAACCGCTGAGAGGTACCAGCAGCAGCATGGCTCAGATGAATGTAAGGGTGTATTCACACCAGGAAAGTCCTTTGGTCCAGACCTTTGATCATTTCCATGCTTGTTCTCCCTCTCTTTCTACTAAACAGGTTTCACTCCGGAGCATCGGACTCCACTCGACCTGAACATAAAGTTGTTGATTTGAGCTTGGCTCATTTCCTGAGTGAAACCCCTTAAATATCTCCCAGCTCCCCACAATAAAGTGTTTGTCTATTTTACGCCTTGGTTTCCTGGTTATCACGGTGCCTGAGTTGACTCGGCAGCCCCGACCACTCAGAGCCCACTGGGCAGGGAAACGAGGGACGAGACGGCGTGAGAATGACTTGCATTGGTCCAGGTAAATGCTGCTTTTTTTACCTGTGATTTCTGACCAGGAAAGAATCACTAAGCTTGTTTGATTTGGCTCATGTGTGTCTTTCCTCTAAACTGAGTTGAAAGAACGTTTTTAATGTCATTTTGCTGGTACGTGTGGGAAATGTAAGTTACATTTATACTGTTTACAAGCAGCTTCTGTTTCACACAGTGTGATGGTTGCCTGTTGGAGCTGCTTGCTTGTTTCTCTCGCAGGATCTGGCAACACTGGTTCCTCCCCTTCTCTATCCTCGGCGCTGGGAGGAGCGTCTTGCGTCAGGTACGTGCCAGGCGCTTGGTCTGGTACCTCAGAGTGAAGCATAGGAACCTCGTGAGGAGTAGCTAGCCTGAGAAACGCTAGCTTAGGTTTGGAAAAACAGATGGAAATGGTTTCCAAGCTGAACGCTGCAGCTGAACGACCGCGGTGAACCATTTAACCCGCACCATCCGGATGTTGCATTTGTTGTAAAACAAAAGCAACTAAAGTTGATGTTTGAGGTGTAGCTACCTGCATTATTTTGCCAGTATCCCTTATATTAGTTAAAAATTGTCTCCAAACAACAATATTATTTTTTAATAGCAATAATTTCTGGGACAATTTGTCATCCAGCATAATCCGTTATCGTGACAGGTCTAGATGTTGGCCCACTCTTCTTTGCAGAATTGTTTTAGTTCAGCCACTTTAAGGGTCACTGCACAGCATCACAACTGGATTGAAGTCCAGACTTTGACTAGGCTACTCCAAAAACCTTGACTAGGGCTTCACAAGGAGTGGACTGAGGCTGAGGTCAGCACATCAAGATCTACTACGCACAGACAGATCCTGGGCTACGAGCCTGGACTAAGAAGAACCGCGAGCTTTCACTACGGGTTCATAAATGTCCTCCAGAACCATTTGATCTTTCTAGGCTGTTTCCTGTGGAAGCAAATCGTTACCATATTTCAAATAAAAAAGTATTTTCAGAAATGCTTTTTCATTTTAAGAATGTGGCTGCATTGTTTGACTCATAAATAAAATTAGTAATCAATCATCCTATTTGCATTTTCTTCTTCATGACTTCACATTTTATGCCATAATCAAAAAGAAAACAAAGCAAACATTGCTTTTTCGTTTTCGTGGTCTGCCCGTAAAGTTCTGCCCAGAACTAGAAAATGAAAAAACATTTCTGGAAATGCTTTTTCCTTTGAAATATGGTAACGATTTGCTTCCATAGTTTCCTGTGTGCATTTTCATTTCACTCTTTAGTTTAGAGTCCATAGAATAATCCCATCTCTGAACCAGGATTACCCTGGTTCCTGAAAAGGTTCTGGCCGTGGAAACAGACCTAAAGCAGGTAGAAAGGCCCTGGACCTGGAGCCAGCTCCCTCCTGTTGGATCAGTACTTTATGGGTATCTTTCAAATAAAATCAGCCAGAACTCTGCTGCAGGCTGAGACGGTGTCGTTGTTGGGCTTTAAATGACTAAAGGTCGAATATTTAACAGCTTTTATGTTTTAGGATCCAAGTTCAAACAAGCACATCTCTCCAGGATTGGAGATCATGTCCTGATATTTACTCTGAAGCTGCTGCTACGTCTCAGACAAACAGATGGAAAATATATTCCAGTTTATACTCAGCATAATGTTCTGACTGACTTTAATCAAGTTATAAAGCGAAGGACAGAATCATCCGTTATGCTGCTGCTGAAACTCATGCCTTTTATTTTCTCAACTTTCCTGTCTCCTGCTCGGAGTCTGGACCGGAGCAGCAACATCTGTTCTAGTTTCAGATGTCCCCAAAGCACCTGGTTTTTAACCAGAACCGCTATGAGACAATGTGATAATAATGATGTATTGATCTGATTTGGACTCTGCTGTTGTGGTGGGTGGAGATCTGAACATCTAGATCACAGCAGGAGATGTCATCTGTGTAAAGGGTTTTCAAAAAGGTTCTGGAAAAGCTAAAATTGTTCCAGAACCCATGGCTGTAAATTCTCTCTAAAATGCTTCCTATTGACTCCTCCATGAGGATTTCAGGTTAAGATACTGACTGCTCTGAGCTACTACACATCGCCCCTCTCCAAAGAAACAAGTCCAGGTTCTGACCTGGATTGAAGGAGGGATTTCCTCTGAGACGCTGGTTCCTTTGCTGGAACGACCGGAACACGGTGTAGAACAACATCTGGTCTCCAGTCTGCCGGGCCGCATCCAGAAACTTCCTGGCCGACACGTTGTCATGGCCACCTGGTTCAGAACCAACCATCAGAAGGTTACATGAGCTTATATGACCACAGAGCTCTGGACCTTAATGCTTACTATCTCATACCAACACTGCGGATGAATCTGAGCGCGGCCAGAACCTGCTGCTTCGACAGCAGAACCTCTACGATCTCATCGTTGGCCGTCGACAGGCGCTACAAAAACAAGATAAAAAAACAGTTCACGTGAAACCTGTTGGTGAATAAAAGACGGCGTCATTAAAACCGTGGGGAGTGTTTTACTTTGAGCATGTCCAGAGACAGCTGGTGGGCTGGAGGATAGGTGCTCTCCAGAGACAGCAGCAAACAGGCCTGAAACACAGACAGCAACACACTGAGCTCCTGGGAACCACAAAGAAAAAGTTCTTCCTTTCTCCATAAGATGGTCAAGTTTAACAGCAGAGAAAAGCTCCTCAGATCATCAGATGTTTTCTCAACCTTTGTTGGCATGAAGATGAATCCAGGCAGGAAAAACTTTGGAGGAAGGTGATAACGTTTTAAAAATAAAAACCTGTTTTTTATTTTTTAAAACTTTTAGTTTGGTCTGGACTCTGTGAAGAAGACACATGATGAACTGATTACACCCCAGCGTGTTTGCTGACCCGTTTCAGGCCGACCTCACTGACTAATACTCCTGGAGCCTGAGGAGGACGTCGAACCCACCGAAGAAGGTTCTGCTACGTTTCTGATGTTGGACATCTGTCTGTCTGCCTGCCTGTGGTGCAGCTTCCCCACATCATGATGCTGCCACCAGTTTGGTTTGTGTTTGAAAGATGTGCTCAGAGTAGATCTTCAGAATCCAGCTTGTAGGTCAGGAACTCACCAGGGGTTTGGAGTCACTCAGGACGTGGTACTGCAGGAACTGGTGCAGCATGTAGAACAGGTTGTTCTGGACCAGAGTCTTGATGACCAGCTCATACAGGTAATGCTGAAACACACCAATCAGAGGTCTCTTCAGAAACATTAAAGACTGTTAAGGCCTCCGGGAGTCATCACTCCGCCTGGTTTTACCTGGACTGTGATCTGGTACTGGTTCAGAGAGCGGATGTACTCCATCAGAACAGCTATGATGAATTTATGGGACACATCCTGCAGGACACAGAATATGTTCTGTTGAACATTTATTTCTTTAAAGCAAACAATAAATGCAGTAAATATTAATATTAGTCTCTAAGTGGTTCTACCACCTGGATCCAGATCATTCTGAAGCTTTTCGGTTATTTTAGGTTTTATTCTCTACCGAGCTGGTACCAAAGTGCTGATTGTGAAATCTACATTTAAACAAGTTATTTCTGCAGCTGCTCTTTAATAAACTGGGACAGATTGTTGATGAAGGCTGCAGTTCTTCTGCCAAATATTTACTTCATAAAACCAGGAGATCCGAACAGCCTCCTGCTTTCAGTGTAGTTACATCATGGATCCTTGTGGGGGCACCAAACATGACCACAGTTACAGGTACAGCTAAAAAAACATATCGTGAAAAAGGTCATTGGAAACTGATGATGTCACACCCTAATCAGCCAATGAACTCTAAGCACCTGCAAATGTTTCCTGAGCCGCTTTCAGGGCCGTCAAACTCCAGTCCTCAAGGGCCGGTGTCCGCTTTTTGATGTGTCCCACGTCCAAATCACCTCCAAATGCACTACAGTTGTACAGAGTTCAGGTGTGTTGACAGAGAGGCACATCTAAAAGTTGCAGGACAATGCCCTTGAGGACTGGAGTTGTCCATTCCTGCTCTAGATGGACTCTCAGTGTGGGTCAGTAGGAGATCATGGAGAAGACTGCTGACTGGATAGATGTCTAGAAGACACCCTCCTCAAGGAGAATAAGTCACAAAAGATCATTGTTAAAGACGCTGGTTGTTCACAGAGGGCTGTATCCATTCATATTTGTAGAAAGTTGAGTGGAAGGAAAAACTGTGATAGCTTCACAGGGGGAGCTTCACAAGGAGTGGACTGAGTTTGCATTTCACTTGGAAATCAAGTTCCCAGAGTTTGGAGGAAGAGTGGCGAGGAACAGAATCCATGTTCCTTGAAGTCCAGCATGTGTTTTCCAGCGTCGGTGAGGATTCCATTTTCCAGCAGGACTTTGTACCGGCCCACATTACCAACAGTACCAAAAGCTGGTCCAATGACCATGATGTCACTGTGCTTGATTGGCCGGCAAACGGCCTGACCAGAACCTCATAGAGAACCTTATCGAGTTCAAGAGGAAGATGAGAGACACCAGAACCAACAATGCAGATAACCTGAAGGCCGCTATCAAAGCAAGCTGGGCTTCCTGAACACCTCAGCAGAACCACGGGCTGATCTCCATGCCACGCTGCATTGATGCAGTAATTCATTCAAAAGGAGCCCAGGCCAGGTACCGAGTGCATGGAAATGAACATAGAATCCTTTCTGAGATTAAATTTTGAGATTTTAATCTCTTTAAGCCAGAATTGTCAAAATTACAAGAAATAAAGGCCCGAAATATTTCCCTCTGTGTTTAATAGATGAGTTCCACTTTCTGACACCAAGGACAGAAAATATTACAGTATTTTATTTTATTCTCTCTAGATGAAAATAGACCCAGGAAGGTTTTAAACAGCAAAGGTTTACTTTCATTCAGAAATTTGTATTTTAAATAAAGATTCTTCTTTAGATCTATCTTTATATGTGTTACTGACTTTCTCTCTGCTGCAGAACTTTGCTGTTTTCCAACAGTTTAAAGTTTGTTTTGATGAACAAACAGAAGTTCTGCACATTTGGACCCAATTAAAGGATCACTAAAGGACCATCATGTGATAATCCTCCCATGGACCATGTCCATCCTGTTCTCTACCTTCCTCTCTGTGAACGACGACAGGACGTGTGTGTACATGTCCGACTGGTCGATGACCGCCTGCGTCCGGACTGGGCGTTTCTGAGCGGCGGCGCCTCGACTCGGACCGGACTCCATCGCCTACAAACATAAAAACTTGTTTATCGAGTGAAATTGTCTCGTTTGATCACCAGAGAGCCGCTGGTCGTTGAACTCACCGCTGTGTAGCTCTGCTCCGCCTCCAGGTATTCTTTGTACACCTGGTTGAGTTTGTCGAAGACTGTCGCTACGACAGGAAGACTCCCCTTCTCCTGACAGTCCAGAACTGAACAACGGACAGACATGACACCAGGTTATCTTCCCCTGACAGGTGTTTCAAACATCATCATGAGGTTGGAAAAATAACTACTCTGAGACGTACCTTGTGAGCACACAGAGATGATGACCATCTTGCAGTCTCGCCGCCGCAGCAGAAAGTCCATCAATTTGCCCTTGTCCTGCAGCAGGTGGACTGTAGGGGGCAGCTTCACCTGCAGGTACCACAAGTAACCTGCCACAAAGATGAGATGTGTTTGACAAACCTTCCAGCTCATCTCTCAGGAATCTGTTGTAACACCAGGATGTGAAAGACAAACCTTCACTGGCACTGATGATGATGTCGGGCTGGAAGACGCTCCAGGATGAAGAGTCTGGGCTCAGAACTTAGGAAAATAAACAAAGATCCAATGAAAACACCAACTAACACGACATGTTTGCTCAGTGTTTTAAAGCTTTCTTGGATATGCAGGTTTCAGGTTTAGCTCGAGCTTACACAACCAGGGTTCTGACATAAAAAAAACCCGATTGTCCTTTGATTTAAACTGACCTGGGAGCAGTTAACTGAATGCTGTCCATCCATGGATCAGGAGGAACAATAATTTAGTCTGAGTTGTGCTCATAGAAAGTTACATACTGACTGAAGCAAGAAGTTGAGGGGAAACCACTGCTGAGAAGCGATATGGGTTGGGACTTGGCTAATAATTTTTTACAAAGAGATCTTTTGTGTTCAATATTTATAAAGAATTTAAAGTTTAAAAACATCCATAGTTTTATTTTGTGCAACACAAAAATGGAGGAAGTGTCTGAAAACCGGACCATTCCTATTGTAACCGGGACAATTCTCAAATCACACTTGAGCCTCTTCAAGACCGCATAGGAACCCTGAGTTTAGGATGTTCTGCTCTTAAATAAGCTAAGATACAATATGGTGACAGGGAATAGATGGGAGCCAAATACTCAGCCTTGTGGGACACCTGTCTCTTAACCACTGGGGTATTCAGTGAGGGTGAATGGTTCCATGTAAGGGATGTGATAAGGAACACAGTCTTAAATTCTGACCCAGAACTCCCATCATGAGCAGACAAAGCATTGTGTTAGAAGGATACACAGCTGACACGGAACCGGAGGCTGGGTTGGGACAGCGGCAGGACCTGCAGAAACATTGGCACTTAGTGTTGAAACTAAATTTGGACCGCAGCTCTAACCAGATTATGAGGGTGTACCTGATAAAGGAATTCTGTAGGGATGGATGGACCGGGCCGGCAGGACAGGCTGGTGAGTGTTAACGGCACAGTCTGGCTCCTGCAGCTTGATGTCGAAGATCAGCGACGTCTGATTGAAAAAAACAAAAACGGAAATAAGTCCATCATCAGAAGGTAATAACAATCCTCAAGTTTCCTGTTCAAACCAGAGATGTTCACAAGTCATCTTTTCCAAGTCAGGCCTCAAGTCTCTAATAACTGAAATAAATATTTTCTCATCCAGGTCTCCTCTATCTCCACATGGCTGTAGGTTAGGAACCAAACCTGTCTGTCCTCAGGTCTAAAATACATGAACAATTAATCATTTTCTTTTAGTCCATTAATTAACATCCCATAATAATCCACCAACATCACTGGCTGATAATCAAGCTCCTCCTTAGCAGTAAAACATGGAGCAGCTGCAGTCTGGAGCTCACAGACCGGCTTCCTTTCACTCTTCATTACAGGAGATAAAAACTGGTGCTAAGACTCGAGTCTCAGACCACGAGTCCAAGTCTTTAGGGCACAAGTCTTCGTCGAGTCTGAGGTCGAGCTGAAGTTAGATTCAAACCAACTGACCTGAGAACTCTGATGATGAACAACAACCAGGTTATCCACGATGTTCAGAGCAAACTTCCCCGTCGTGTTCAGCTTCAGAATGTGGCTCTTCTTACAGGCGCCCTCCCTGAAGGAAAACAGAACGGGTTGGTTTCATTATTCCCAGATCCAGTTCTGTTGTTTCTGTTTTGAATAGGAAACTTGACCTAGGAAACCGTTTGTGGTGTCTTAACGGTGATTTCTAAAATGGATCAGAAGGACAGATCTCAGAAAGCGGATCAGCATCACCAAACTGCACCATAGATCCTCACATTTAGATCCACATTCTTTCTACAGAGAGATGGAAACACTCACATTACCTTTTCCTGGGAGAGTTTAGAGGTTGGATAAAATAAACCGAACAAAGATGCATTTAGTAAACATTTCCAGGTAAATATTTAAGGTTTCAGGCTCATTAACACCTTACTGGTTGAAGTTATTTACAGTGTTGGTTTTGCTGTCAAGCAGATGCTAATTAAATAGTTCATTTGTGTTAATTGTGTAGAACAGATATAAATTGAGGTATTTAGTGAAAATGGACAAACTGTTTCCAATATGTTTGTGTGAAATATGCATCAACAGGCATTGGTGGGATACATATGCAGCTCTGGCTGCATTAGTACAATATAATTGTACAAAATAAAGAATTACAATTAAAGTTAAGTACCTGTTATTAAAGTTACTAGATACATACTTACCCTTTTGCCTCAATATAAACACAATGACCAACACACAATTATGTGTTATTTAACCCTGACCCAACCAACAAGTTATTTTATCGTTTTATTTTTTTGTGTAGGAAGAGCAGACATTTCTCGACCGCTCTTGATGAAAACAGAATAAGAAATGAAATAAAACGTTTAAAAGCAGAAATGTTTAATTGAAGTTATTCAACATTTAACACAATTCAGAGAGAGGGACATGTGGGCGCCCATTCCGACCGGAACCAAGGTGCCGGTATTCAGTTGTGTAACACATTCCTGTGAATTATTATACAGGAACAAAAAGTTCAAACAGTTGTTGAAATAAACTGCATTTAGTAAACAGACGATAATTAGCAGAACAGCTAAAGGTGCACAATTTGGTGGGATTTTAAAAACCAAACGTCGGAGCTCAGTCTGCCCTTCAGTTCTAGATGTCCAGCCCAAGATGGCGCCGTTGACAACTTCGTTGAGAGGGCAAAGGTGAGTGGAATCTTTTTTTGAAGCTACTGCACACGTACAGGTTTTAATGCGAGTCTATATTTCTGGTATTACCAATAATTGTAAGAAATATACTTAAAATATACATCAGACCCATTGATGTGCTGCAACAGGTCATCTGCCCTGGCATGTCCCAGAACCAGAATATCTTGGTGTCAGTCAACCATCCTCCAACTAACGAATGTTTATGTCCATCTGATTCGTTTCAAATAAATATTCGTTGAACATGAGGTCGAACTGTCCAGCTTTGTTGACGCCAACTAGTTTCCTCTTTAAGTGTGGCGTTAAACCAAACTTAATGATGTAGTTCATCTTGTTGCAACGCGAAGGATTTTGTGATCTCTGAATCAGTAACATGTCGTGGAAGAGGTCTCCTTTCGCCTCATTGGAGTTGTATGAGTGGTGTTTAGCTACTGTTTCCGGGCACCATAGCGCCTGAGCTCACATCCCTGAAGAGGGGCATAGAGTAGTAGGTCTACTCAGCTGGCAGGGGTTTGTGGGAGAGCAGTGGTGGTTTGTTGGCTACTGTATTCCCTATAGAACCCGACGGCATTTACCCCCATCCAGGTCAGCTCGGCTGTAAGCAATTACTGGCCTCAACCAGTCAGTCAATGAACACACCGACGTCATGATGTAACTGATATCGCCCAGGTCCTACTCGCACATAAAGTGTAAATAACAGGCTAGATGCATTTTAGGAGAGCGGCCTGTAATTAACAGAAATGAGAATAATCTATAGTTGATAGTTAATTAAAACTGAATACCTCATCAGATGATGTTTCTTCCTTTTCAATGGCCTCCTGCTAATTTTATGTACTATCCTTTAATAGCTTTTACCTGCAGACACCCTGTGTAAATAAACTAGTTGACCATTTTGGTTTCAGTCACCTGAAGCCAACATCCACCAAACCCGATCAGTCCTGTTGGGACCCACAGCCAAGGGAAAACTCTGGTACAAACTTTTCTGGAACTTTCAAAATAAATTGCATTTAACCAACTTTCAGCTTCTTTTGTTAGCTTTAACTGCTAACAGCTAAGATCACGTGCTAGCTGCTAATATTTACCCAGAAAGGTTTAGGTTTCAATCCAGTAAATAATGTAGCCCTAAACATTATTTACTAAATTTGATAACTAAGTAAACACCATTAAGCCTCATTTCTCCAGAAAGATTTGGTTCTTTTCCAAAATACTTCCTTAATAATATTTCTTTAAATATAATTTTAATAAATGAAGGCAGTTAATGAGACACCGATGAGAATTATTCATCCAGAAGGTTGGTTTTATTCAGCAGATCATTATTTAAAACATTATTTCATTAAAATAATATTTTATCTGATCTTACATTGTGAATGGTTGTCTAAATGTTGCTGATTATTTTCTAAGTTAGTTCCAAGACTAACTTAACTTCATTTCCAGATCCTTCAAGATAATCCTTGGTTCTCAAACATAAACATTGCATGGTAATGTTGCATCACTCTTTTTGGTCATAATTATCAACCGTCTTTAATCAACTTGTTTATATTGTACATAGTCCATTAGTCTTCATTATTCTTTAATTCTGCTTGGTAGTTTAGTTGGATTATTTTAGCAAAGTAAAGAGTTTGTTGATTGAAATATGTTTGACTTTGAGTTGACTTATTTTTGTTAATAAATTATTGTATTTTAAGAAATTGTATGAATATATTCCATATATGTGCAGAGTTTATGCTGTTCAATAATGTCAGAGCTCGTCTCACACCTTTCTATTCTGTCCTAATACCATCGCCTTACTGGGCTGGTATTCACAGGACAACCCTTAACAGACCCAAATATTATTTGATAAAATATTAATATTAAATAATATTCTCAAATTCATAATCACAACAGCCCTGTGGGTGTGGGTGTGATTTTACCTGGACAGGTGGTACAGCACCACCTCAGCTCCTGGGCTGTTCACCGTCCTCGAGTGATGCTTCAGGTACATGACGTACAGCTGACCATAGCTGCACACAGAAACATGGCTTAATATCATTAACAGCCATCATCCAATCAGTCCAACAGACTGGGACCATCACTTACATGGTTGCCATGGCGATGTCTCGCTCAGACAGGGTCAGCTTGGCAGGTTTGGGGACGACCGGCAGCTCAATCTCAAACTTAGACATCTTGGTCATGGTCCCGTTCTAGAAAAGACAGATTTACCGTAAGCACCAACAGAACTCCTACCTACGGATCATCGTCACCATGAAGAAGAAACGAACTCTGAAGGCGAACGGCTGCAGGAAGTTTCCCTGCACTGTGGTGGACAGCAGGATCACGGCCGTCTCTGGGCAGTACTGGTACCAGTTCACATTAATGCTCTGACTCTTCAGCAGCTTCAAGTTGCGCTTGTCGGGAAACACCTGGAGACACAGACACAGGTGAGGTCCGGATCGCTTCACAACACACCGGATCACAGATGTCTCTGGATTACCTGGTAGAACTCTATTCCCTGGTCTGTTATGAAGACTGTCTCGTTCCAGCTGGTCCAACAGAACCCCAGAATGTTGGCGTTCTTAGTCTGTAAAGCAACAGAAACGGTTAACAGAACAGCCTCTGACACCGGACCTTTCATCTGCAGACCGACCAACAGACCGACCTTACATTCCTGAGTGAACTCTGTGTGCGGATAGTCAGGAATGAAGTTGATGAAATCCTGCAAACAGAGGGTCAACATTCAAGAACCAGAAATAAACAGAACCTAGAACTCAAACATGGTCCCTGAACTCACCACAGACTTTAAGGTCCTCTGCACAGCCAGGATCTTGTTTCCAATGGAGAACTTGATGCACTTCACCTCCCCTTTATCATCCATCCTACAGACAGAAACACTCAGCAACAACTTCAGAATAATCTGCATGTTTAAAGAGACCTAAACTAAACTGATGTGAGATTTTATTTTTCAGGTTTATTGCCTGAGGGAAGCAGTTTTTCCCTGAGAAGATGTACCTGAAGGCAACACTGCATTTGTCGTCTGGCCCTTTGACCACGACACCTGTGGCTCCACCTGAACGCACTGCAAACACCTGCAGAAAGAAAAGAGGGCACAAAAACCCACAAGTCATTGTAAAAAAAAAAAAAAAAAAAAAAGTACACCCTCCCTGAGGGATTTGATAATAAACTTTTAACCTGGTTCTCTAATTATCTCAATCTAAACTCAGGCGTGGAATGACAGATTCCATCTGTCATTATTTAATAGATGGAAAACCGGTGTGTAAAAAAATTAAGTACACCCCACAGATCCAACAGGTCGAGGCCTGGGCTTTGACTAGGCCGTTTCAACACCATGATCCTTTTCTTTTCCAGCCTATCTGTTGTAGAAATGCATCTGTGTTTGGGATCATTGTTCTGTTGATGCTCCAGTTTGGACCAAGCTTTAGGTGTTGGACACATGGACTCACACTTGACCCTATACTACCTCATGGTCCACTCAGTGACTGCAAGGAGCCCAGGTCCTGTGGCTCCAGAACATGCCCACATCAACATCCCTCCACCCTCGTGCTGGACATGTTTGAATTAGATGTTCTTCAAACATGGTTTTATACTGTATGGTCAAACATCTCTACTTTGGTCTCATCTGTCCAAAGAACGTTGTTCTTAGACCAAACCCATTTATTTCTGAAACGACGACTAAGCTGCAGTAAAACTATAAACTGTTCAGAGTTTATTATTACATTTTTTAGGAAAGAATATAAATAATTAAACAGGAATAAAATGAATATTTGAACATAATCATCATCCCATCCAAGGTCAAAGGTCAGCAACAGTTTTGGAGCAGCTCAGAGTTTGCATTATGTCTGATGATGTAAAATCATCTGAGGGCCCAGGAGGTCCAAATTGGTGCAGACCAGACTGATAAAATGAGGCAACACCGTTAGGAGACTATAAAAATGATTTTAAAATGAATAATGAAGTGAAGAAGCAGCCAGTGAAGATGAACACCAGGCAAAAACTGTTAGAAGAGCATCACTGAGTCAGGATGGACCTTGGAGAACCAGGTTTGGACGCTGGGTTTACCTGTAAGCCTGTCAGGTTTTAGGCTGGGATCCATTTCCAAGCCGTGGTTCAGGGATGCAAATTATAACTATGAACGCATCATATACGGTTTGGATTTCTCGTCCCTTTAAAATAAAAATATTTAAATTGCGATTATATTTTTCTCATATTATATGTGGCTGCACGGTGGTGCAGTTGGTAGCACTGTTGCCTTGCAGCAAGAAGGTCCTGGGGTCTTTCTGCATGGAGTTTGCATGTTCTCCCCGTGCATGCGTGGGTTCTCACCGGGTACTCCGGCTTCCTCCCACAGTCCAAAGACATGCCTGTTAGGTTAATTGGTAACTCTAAATTGCCCTTAGGTGTATGAATGAGTGTGTGAATGGTTGTTTGTGTGTTGCCCTGCGATGGACTGGTGACCAGTCCAGGGTGAACCCTGCCATTCGCCCATAGACTGCTGGAGATAAGCACCAGCTCCCCCGCGACCCACTATGGAAGAAGTGGTAGAAAATGACTGACTGACTGTATTTTTCTCATATGTGACCAGTTGGGAATGATCAGATGTCCGGGTTCAGTTCAGAGAACTTGGTGCCACCTCCAGTCCAGGAGAAGCTGCATGGAACCATTGCTGTGCTTCAGTGCAGATAAACCTGACAGTCATCTGCATGGAAAGGAATCGTTCTAGACCTAAGCTGAGTTAGCGAGGCTCTCCTTCAACCCTTCCAAAAAGCCATACAGATTCAGTGTTTTTACAACCGTCCTGTCATGACCTTTAACCTTCTAACTGAGGCCTGTAGGGTCTGAGATGGAGCTCTTGGGTTTTTGGTCATTTCTCTGAGCTTCATGTTCTGACCTTGGGCTGCATCTACTGGGACGTCCACTGCTGGGAACACTGGCAGCTGTCTGAGATGTTGGGAATAACCTTCCTCTCTGCAGGATGACGGACTTCAGATGGTTTGGAGATGGCCTATTGACCCTTCCCAGGTTGGTGGGCAGCAACAGTTGCTTCTCTGAGTTCACTGCACTCTGGCCAACCTAGCAACTTTGTTGCTATATTTAGCAAGTTTTCAGACCCTCTACTGATTTTTGTCTTTTCAAAAAAGACAAATCGAGCGACCGTATTCAGTGTCGGTGCAGACTTTACTAACTACAGGTGAAAGCACCAGTCGCTCTGCAGTTCTGGTCCTCATCAGGCAGCGAGCTGCCATGGTCCTCTCCCACTTCCCAAGCACCAACAGGTCGTGGTGCAACAAACCCTGCCTGCAGTCAGAGCAGAGAGGAGACGCACTCCACTCTGTGTCCATTGTGCAAATGAATTAATGCATAACGACGAAGTGCTGCTCATCCCGCCCTGGATCGCAAACCAGAACGTGAGTAGAAGTCGATAAGATGCTTAGGATTTTACTCTCTTTTTGTCTTAGTAATAACATTCATATTCCTCTGTCCTACAGCTTGGATCATAATTATGACCAAATATGCAAACTGTGTGATGACGACATCTAGTGACTTTTAGGACAGCCAATAGCTACTTTCCTTACAGAGGAGTTGGCAACAGTGGCTAATTGCTGATGTCTGTCCGTCTTGACATTGTGTTGTCCTGGATGATCAGTTCATCAAAGCTCCTGGCTGCTAGTTTTCCCTCCTTAGTCCTGGAAACACTAGGGAAGGACCTTGGTGTTTCCAGCTCAGATGTGGATAATTGGTCTGATTTTCTGTTTCTTTTTCATTTATTTCAATAAAACTGCAGGAAAGGACAACAACCAGTGGTTCTAACCAGGTTCTACAGACGCCTCTTTAGTTAACCGTGTAGACAGGTAGTACCGGCTCGCTCATATAAGCAGTTAAACCGAGTTTTAACAAACTAACCTTCAGTTAGTAGCCTGTCATCCGAACAGATGCTAACGTGTTAGCTTACCTGTTTGTTAGCTTCATCAAAGAAGACGTTGTTGACGCTCGACGCATGCTCAAACTGGACCGGGTTCTCACTCAGCTCCAGGTAATGTTCCTCAGCCATCCCGACTCACCTGGGCACCACTTTACCTGAAGTTTAAAGAGGAAGACGAGGCCGAAGCATCGGCGCATTAGCTTTAACTGGAGGACAGGACTTCCGCATCACGCCTTCAAAATAAGAGCACAGAACCTAAGAGCGTCAACTTCACGATGAAGTCTGGCTTTATTATTATTTATAACAATTCAATTTAAATGACAAAACTAAAAACATGCATTAATACTTTCTTTTTGTTGTGTGATTAAATTATTTGGACAATAAAGTATCATATTTTGTTTTAATTCACATCCTGATTTCTCTAAATTTCTTATTTTTCTTCTTCTAGCAACATGTGCTGATATTTTTAAGTATTCTAGTTTTTGGGATGTGTTGAGGTTCTGTTTGTCCTGGTGTTTTTACACATCTTCAGTCCAGTTCTTGTAGCAGAACATGAGGCTCAAGACCTCCAGAAACGCTCCTCAAAATAATTTCACAATATTTGATCTTTGGGACGGTTTGGTCCTAAACAGACTGGACCAAAAATCGTCCAGAACCTCTATTACCAATATAAACCCTATTTGGACCGATAGGAGCTAATCTTGTAAAGTGCTTTGTGATTAATCCTGTTGAAGTTTTCAGTGGACTTATTTTGAAAGAGCCAGAACGGAAGTACCTAGTCATTAGGTCATGTGACCTGTCATGCTTCTTGTTTCTAAGCAGAAATCCCTGAAAAGTTTAAATATATGTATATCTGAAGTCTCAAATAAAAACACTTCAGTTTCATGTTTCCATCTTTTTATTGTTCATCTGATTCACATCAAGAAAATTAAAACCTTGATTTCTCACAGCAAACATTTCATTTTCTACATTCACTCAGAAATGAATCCTAATATTTCTTCTTCATCCCATCTGATCAAAATCAAAACAGCAAAAGCAGGAAATCTGAACTTTCAGGAGCTGATTGGTCTTCATCCATCAGTACGTAAAACCAGACAGCGAGAAGGTCCAACTGAGACACTTCAAACACCCTTTAAAATCAACTGGTTAAATCTACCACCCAGGTTATAATTATAATTGCAGATGTCAGTTATGCTTTCTTAACGATGACACCTGATTGGCTTTTCTTATTTAAAACCCATCAGGTGACGAGTGCTAACCTTCATGTGCTTCCATTTTCATCATCACATCTAACAGCGATGAAGCAGGAGGACGAGCACTCTCAGCCTGATGGAAATCCTTCCTCTAGCAGCCAGGAGGTGGCGCTCCGTCCTGACCTTGGAAGGAGGCGGTGGGTGGGGTCTGTCGGGAGGAATGGAACCTCCTCTGCGGTTCATGTCCTCCGTACAGCGTTTGTGACACGGCGGATCGAAAGCGAGTCAGGGGCGGCATTAATCATCAGAGTCGGGTTCTAAAGGAGGACCGCCGTCCTCTGAGGTCACCAGGAAGGTCTTCTTCCCACGTTTCTGGATGTGATCCTCGTTCCTCTTCTCCAAGGCCACGATCTGTCAGAGAACAGAAGGTTTGAAAGATGGCGTTTGATAACGATGAATGGACGATAAAAGTTCTAGACCAATGGGTCGGGAATACAAACATTCCTTAAAGTTGTTTTCCCAGACAGGAAAATATTTGAAGGAGTTTTCCTTAAAGAATCTCTATATTTGGCCTCTCATCTCACCCTCTATGCAGTCTGGTCTCCCAGAATAACAACCCCACAGCATGACGCTCCCACCACCATGCTCAACAGTAAGAATGGCGTTAGTCAGGTGACGACCAGTTTAAGCTAAGACATTCTGTGGCGTCCTCAGAGTGAAGACGTCTGGTTCTAGATGGTGAGATCTTCAGCAGAGAAGGATGAACCAACTGAAGAACTATCAGTGGAAACAGGGTGGTTCTGTTTGATACTTCGTCTACACACAGGAGATTTTGTTTGCCTTTTATTTTTAGGAGGAAAGAAAATGAAAACCTTTCTGGAATCAGGCTCAAAGTTTCCAGACTCAACAAAATGAAGAACAAAATGACCCAATGAAACATTAAAGTGGTTTTTGAGATATTAATGTTTCAAATCTGAAAATATTTAGAGATTTGTTGGAGTGTCGGGACGTTGTCTCCCTGAAGAGCAGCGAAGAGGAACCTGGAAGAGGACCAAGGGATGAAATGGGATTGGGCCTTTCAGTGGAGATAAACGTGGGGTGGAGCTACGTCATGTTTTCCAACATGCTGATGATAAACTACAAGAACTGAGGCCTATTCCGGTTCTCCTGAAGGGTCCAATATCCCAGTGGAAACGGAGATCCTGTGAATCTAGAAGGAAAAGCTCCTGTGGACCGGCTGCAGAACCACACTAGGTCTGATTGTTCCCGACAGTTTGTTACCTCAGTCATGAACAGGGCCTCGTCCTCCGCTCCGACTGGGATGTTCAGTCCGGTTACGGTGTTGAAAAGGTCGTAGACACTCATGGCTTCGCTCACTCCTCTCTTCTGGAAGAACTGAAGCACAAGAACCAGAAGAAACTGATGAACCATCACCAAACCAGCTGATGCTGACATGCTTTTTATCATTTTGGACCGCTGAGCAGGTAGAGCGGCTGTTACCGTGGAAACGTTCCTGCAGTCTCTGAAGAGGAACTCCAGCCCGTGAGGATGGGTGGGCTCCACCGACTGACTGACGTCTATCAGCCACACCTACAGGAAGAGGAAGGGACAGATGAGAGGAAACACCTGAGTGATGGACAGAAACAGGAAGCAGGAGCCGTACCTTGCCCTGGTGCCACAGCATGTTGTATTCACTGAGGTCCGCATGGACCAGACTGCAGTCCTGATAGAGCTTCTGCATCAGCTGCACAGAGACACACAGACCAAGAGTTGCTGCTGGTTACCAGAAGATCACCAGGAACTAACATCTGTTTTTAGTTTGTTTTCTTCGTCAGAGACAACGATGATCATTAGACGTTCCTTTAAGGAAGACTCCTCCGTTCCTCTCGGCCTGCTAGGAACTTCCTGTCTGGGCACCCACCTGTAACACCTGCTGGTAAGCCTCCTTCATCTCCTCAGAGCCCAACATCACGTCTTTGAGTTTAGGAGCAGGAACGTGCTCCTTCCCAATGAAGGACATCACCAGGATGTGTTTCTTCAACAGAACCACGTCTGGACAGGGAATACCTGCCTTCTTCATCCTGATGAGACAGTTTCCATGGTTTCAGAGGAGATCCAGCTGCATGTTTCTCATCACATGTGGCCTGATGTTAAAGCGGTTCTGTTACCTGCTCAGGTTGTGCATCTCCTTTTCGGCCCACAGCCGGATCACCTTCCTGGGGTTCAGTTTGCTGAAGCGATCCTTGAAGCGGTAGTCGTCTTTAATGTAGCGGTCTCGGTTCTTGAACTCGTTCAGCGTGGTTTTAAACACCTTCAGAACCACCTCCTCTGGGACGGGCTGCTCCTCCAGGCTGAGACACACAGACCCAAAGGGTTCAGCCGGGTTATTTTCCCAAACATAATATTTAACACCTTCAACAGTCCAACTTCCTGACCTTCCTCCGTCTGCATGGAAAACCACCGACTCTTTTCCGGTGCTGATGCAGCCGTTAATGTTTTCCAGAACCCCGGCGTTCACCATCTTATACATGAGCAGCCGAGTCCGCGGGTCCACGGCTTGTTCCTGAGGAGGAGGCCATGGTTAGAGTGTGGGCCGAGCCTGGATCAGGACGTTCTGGAGAGGATGGTCATACGTACGGCCGTGGAGTGCTCCTTCTTCTCGTGCAGCCGGGCGCTCCGCCTTTGCTCGCTGTAGCAGTGCTGCTTCAGAGAGTTGAAGACCTGGTTGGACAGCTTCAGGTCCATTCCCAGACCGTCTCCCACATGGACCTCCGGAGCGAACTGCACGACGGAAAGACCACCGTTAAACACACCACATCCAGGCTTTTACAAGTGGGACTTTTTTGGGAATTAGATCCAGAACCAGGAATTAAGAACAAAAGAGCGCGTCTCACGTTGTCCATGCGAGCCGTGTTCTTCCGTCCGCAGGTGTCCTCGTCGTGTTTGGTGGTGATGTTCTTCCCCTTCCCACTGAAGCCTCTCCTGGGGGTCGTCTGAGGTTTATCTGAATCAGAGCCACACACACACACACACACACACACACACACACACACGTTAAAGAATGAGACAAAGTTATGTCAGCTGCTGGTAGCGGTGTCCTCCATCCTCGTCCACCTGCAGCAGAATCTTACCGGCTCTGTACGGGTCGAGTCTCGTGTCCTGCCAGTCCACCTCGTCCTCGGAGCTGTCGCTGTCCTCATAAGGATGGACCATACGGTAGTTCTCAAAGGAGATGGAGACTGGACACAAACAGTAACGAAGATCTAAAGTTCAAAGAAGTTCGGAGCAGAAACCCTGAAACGTTTCTTCTAAACGGGAAACTGTTCAGAACAGAGTTTCATTGAAGCAGGATCTGTTCCAGAACATTTAATGTGAGTCTGGATCTGGTTCTGGGTTGATTTCAGACCAACGTTACTCTGGCCCAAATGCTGTTCTGTATGTAATGTAAGAAGTGATCCGTCTGGAAATCTGTGTCCAGTTTTTAATCCCCGAATGATTCCTGGATGAAAAACATTCCTCCTGACACTGGACTGAAACCGGTCTGGAAATGGGTCGAGGTCCAAACTAAAACTCTGAAAGGGCTTCAGAAAACCTCAGAACTATCGATTGGACCCATCTTAGAAGAAGGAAGGAGAGACTGGATCACAGGAAGGAAAATATGACGGCTTGTACAGAACTTTTTGGACCTCGGGTCTAAGAGGCTGGTCAACAGAGCTGTGAACGTGTAAATAAATGAAGCAGCACCAGAACTTTTAAGTCATCTCTGGAGGATTCTACCTTTACTGTCTCCGTTGAACTTCTTCTCCTCCCGGCGAAGCTGATCGTCGAACTCGCGGTCAAACTGCATCTGCAGCATCTGGGCCAACATCAGGTCGCTGGCGGTGTCGGGAGCTTCCTCGGACCGCAGCGGGTCCACCGCAGGGCTGACAGGAAACAAACCAAGCATGAAAATGTTGGAGGAAGGGAAGCCCGGAGGGACAAGAACACAGTTCTGATCCAAAGCTGGAAAACCCAACAAATGCGACCAGAACCGGTTCCCCTACATATCAGCTGAAAGACAAATATGCTGCCTGTGGACCTGATGTTCCTTCTAAACGTTCTTCTCCTTCCAGTGTAGATCCAAATGGTTCTGGAAGTCACATTTAAGGTCTATTTAAAACCGCTTATTCAGCAGAACTAAAACTAAATGCAAAACACTGAACAGGTCCAAACTGGAATGAGGCAAACATGGGTCCAGCGTCTCAGAGGTAGATCAACAGGAGGACCATGGAACCGGACTCACTCTGAGAGCGCTGGGAAGGCGTCCTCCTCATCCAGCTGCCGGGCCAGTTGTTCGCTCATCACCTCCGTCAGAGAGCAGGCCGGAGCTGCCGGGCCCACCGAGCCCCACGGACTCTGCAGGGACAAAGACACCAGTGAACCACAGGTTGTTTCCATCAGCAGGTTCTGTCTGGTTCCACCAGCAGAACTATATTGGACTGTGTCCGGTGGGGAAATCAGACATCAGAACATTTAGTGGTTGCTGTGAAACCCAAATACATGTAAAGTGTAATCTGATTACTGAGCTGCTCTGATTGGCTCTTCTCCTGATGGAGCAGCTGGAACAAGTTCAGGTTCTGAGGTCATTGTGGCCACGCCCACATGTCTGATGACGTCACTGAATCACGCTGAGCAGCAAGGAAACATTTAAAGGCGTATTACAACTATTTAAACGGGTCAGGTGAACCGGTCCTTCTGTTGGTTCTGTCTGAGACATGTTCTAACAGAACTACAGGACGGTCCAGGACACTACATGTCTCCCTGCACTCAGGCAGGTCCAGGATGAAGGTTCCACCTCCGAGGAGCTGCTCAAGTAAAGATGTTGAGAAAAACTTCCATGAAGTTCAGATTTTTTATCTCCAGTCATCAGAGTGGAAGTTGATGAGGTTTTTTGTTTCTTATTATTAATCCCATCTGGAATATAATTTATATGATATTAAAAGAAATTATAATTTTAATTTTTTATATTTTATAAAGTAGTTATTTTGAGTTTCAGACTGATTAAATAATCTCATTTCATGTGACTTCATACATGAACACATGCTGCTGTCCATAAAAACTTATAATCACATTTATTTCATTTGAAATTAAACCAGAATTTCATCTCAAATTTCTCTGTTGACATTTTTAACGTTGAAAATGTTTTTGAGTGTAAACATCGGAATAAAAACACGTCATTTATTAAAAGGAAGAAGATTTAAAAGATTCTTTTCATTTTTATTTTATTGGGTCAACTTTTCACACATTTCACTGTAAACAGAACATTAATAAATCTCAGGTTCTGCTTTTTGTTGGTAAAATTCTATAAAACCATGAAACTGAGTTTGAACATATTTAATAAAACACTGAAGGATCAGGAGCTCTGATTGGTCTAAAGATTAATTTATACATCATCATTCATGGGGCCAAAGTTCACTGGTTGCTGCTGCTGTGGACTGGACCGAACTAGAACCTGTCCAGATTTCATCCAGCTTCCTTCCTTCATGACCAACATTTATTTTGATAAATAATTCTTCTTCTTCTGACATTTAAAGTTTATTTCTTTATATTTGAAGCAAACTTTCTCAGAGGCTTCAGTTTAAGCTAGCAGCTAACAGCTAACACACACCGACTTCAAACCCAATAAAACTAAACCCTGGCGGGATAAAATGTTGAACCAGAACCAGAACCAGAACCCGACCAACACCTCTCCTCACCTCCTGTGTTTGTTCTGCGACTCCTGATGGATCCATGCCTCAAAGATCACTGATTGGTTGCTGGCAGGAGGAATGGCGGCTAGCGGCGGAGCTAACTGCGGCTAAACTGCGGAAACAACAGGAAAAATGACCGGAACCCGCGGTGACGTAAACAGAAACCTTCAGCGGAAATAACTGGTGTCAAAAGTATCGGTGGCAGAAGGTTTTAGGGGGAATTTAAGGTGGAAATGAATCGGAGAAGCGAGAGAGAACAAGGTGAACCTTGAAATGGGAGGAAATACGTCATACTTCAACGTACATATACCACGCCTTCAGAATAAAAGTCAGATAGACCGAGGGCTTTTATTTTGATGAGTTTTATTGAGAAAACATTGGAAATAATAGCAAAACCACGAGTTTTTATCCTTTTTTATTTAAAAGAACCGAAGGTGTTTCAATATGACTGATGTGTGAGGATCCTTTCAGTTTAAATCTACTGAGTTCTGCTCAGGAGGGACGATTCAGTTCAGTTCAATATAATAGAAATCTAAATAAAAATAATACAGCCTCGTTTACATATAAAGAAGATTTAAAGTCCAAATGATTGTTTAACGTCTGTCTTTAAATAAAATGTAGCTGAAAGGAGCGGATAAATGGAGGCCTCTGGAAAGATCAAATCTGAATGACGTCACAATAAAGAGCTGCGCGTGCTCGCTCTCGCGCACTCCGCTGCTGTCCGTCCATGCTGAGTCGTGAACGCGCATAATCAAGCAGTCGCGTGCATGAAACCAAACGGAAACCTGGAGTTAGGTTGTCAAAATAAAAGCACAGAGTTAACCTGTTAAAACAGGACAATCAGAAATCCGAGTTACTGGAAGAAAGTTGTTTTTTCAGCCCAAACCTGATAATTTATAGGATATGTAGGGTTTTATTTGATTGCATTTTTACATTTTTCCAGCTATGTCACATCAGTTACATTAAAGTTTAGGTTGCTTCATATTTGCTGTTGTTTGGAAAGAGAAACAAATAAAATAATAATAAAAAGCAACAACAAACCTTCGATAACAGACATTTCCCTGTTTTCTAAACTCAACTTCCTGGTCTTTCTCCTACATCCAGAACATGGACCAAATGAAACGTGGTTCTGTGTGGATCTGAGGTAGATGTGGACACGATAGATGCTGATAACAAACAGTACAAACAGACTAGGCAGTAAATATGGCGCATTTTTCTTTATTTTTCTAATTCTACAGTTGATCTTTGAAAACAAATGAAATAGGTTCTGGTTCTAGACCTAGTGGAACCCCTAATTAGTCCTAATCTGTTCCCTAGTAGTGATGTTAAATAATATAATGCAGCTTTCTTTGTGTGTCTGTTTTAAGTTATATTTGTTTCATATTGAGATTAGAGAAAGATCAGGACTTTGCCAGCGGACAATATTTTTGTAGCTTATATAAACTCTAACCGGAAGTTGTCCTGTTTACTGACGCTGGCTTGACCACACTGAAGCATCCTGACGTCTTTTCTGAGCACAAAGTGAAATCGCACCTCCTCCTCCTCCTCCTCATCCTCCTCCTCCTCACCGTGCCCACACGGACTCACAAGGACGAGTTTCCTCCCGAACACCTTCAGGATTTCTCCCTTTAATTTGGGATCTTATTTATTTTCCTTGTTTTATTTTTATTCCAGGAGAAATCGGTTTGTCCGCGGGATGCAGACCTCCTCCTGCTGCTTCTCCTCCACCATCAGCATCACCAGAGGGCCGATGGGCCGGGCAGGACGGCCGGGATTCAACCACCGAGCAGGTCTGTCTTCCAGCTAAAACCAGATTCCTGATCAGACTGATCCTCCTGGAAGGAAGCGGTTTGCTCCTGGAGGTTGTTCCTAATAAAACCTCCCTTTGGAGGACCCTGCTCCTCCAGAACCTCCATGTGAGGAAACTCCTCATCCAGGAGGAAGCTGCTCCTCCTGGAAAGGCTCCGTTCTGGAGGATGTTACCCCTCCTTAAAATTCATTTGAAGATGCATGCTCCTGTTGGAGGAGGCTGCTTCCTTCTGGAGGATGCAGCAGCAGCAGCAGCAGCAGCAGGAGGATCAAGCAGGTCACATCAGACCCTCCAGATTTCAAGCTGCTCTACTTATTAGAAAAACTTTCCATGTTGGATCTCCAGTGGTATCCAAAGGTTGTGTCCCTCACAGACTGGGAAACATCTGACCCGTTTACTGTGGGGGCAGATGGGGATCAGCTGGAGTGGGCGGGGACAGTGGGTGGGGGGTCCATCTGTCTGGACCGAACCCTGCTAAATTATAGATCCTAAATTAATAGACCCAATGTAGGAGAGAAAACTGCAAACAGAAAATGAAACCAGCAGTTTTTGGACCAAAACTCATTTCTTCTCATTTTTAAAAATATTTATGAAAACACAGAAATAAAAAAGAAGAAAAAAGTGAAAAACATTCATATGTTGGGAGGGGAACTCTAATTTCTTAACCTAGTCCTCATTAACAACAGAAGGTCATCCCAGATCCTGTCTTTAGAACCTGCTGGTCCATTCTGTGTTTGCTGAAAATGTTCTGTAGAGATCCACCTTCTAAGCATGAAGCTCCTGTATTTCACATGGAGAGCAGTGGTGTGGACCTGCCATGTCTAGAACAGCCACCAGAGGGCAGAGGTGGTGACAACAGGCAGTTACCGAACCTCCTGACAGTCAGAACCGAGAGTGACCTGGATGGAGTCAGATCTGATGCCTGTCTAGATGTTCCAGCTCCTTTTAAATCCAAACATTTACATCCATGACGTGTCTCCATGTGGACCAGCTCAGATCTTCCTCTCTGGGGCTGAACTGCTATTTTGTCCTGGAGAACATTTTGTTGAAAGAAGAAAAACTGCAGCTTGAATGCAATAAAACATGGAAATAAAAACCAGCTTATAGCTGAAAAACATGTTCAGGTTTCAAACAAGTTATTTTTTCACATTTATTCTACAGAAATCTCTGTAAAAAATCTAAACCTTAGATGATCCAAAGCTCTTCTGCAGAAGTTTGAGGAAAGTTTCATCCGCTTCCTTTAATCCCTCAGGTGGAAACATCTGGAGCAGATGAAGGAACGATCCCATTGGTTAATATCAGTTTATTCTGATTCAAAGAGAAACACAGAAGCTTCTGGGTTTATTAGGCAGAATGTTCCTGTTTTCCAGTAAAGCCCTAGAAAACATCTAGATTCCTCCTCAGGAGGAGATCTTCAGCTTGAATTCACCTTAAAGACTTTGATGCTGACTGTTTTTGTCTGGGTCGTCTCTCCTGCAGGCTGAAGAGCTCCACGCTGGACCGAGGTGCCTTAACTGACACTAGACTGTCTTTGTAAAACCCGCCAAACATCTTGATTCTCCTCCCAGGCGTCACCTCCAGCCCAGATGCAGATTTTTGATGCTCCAACTGGACCGAACCTGGAACAGTCATGATGGGAAGCAGCAGGAAGAGGAGGACTTCTCAGCAGCAGAAATCAGGACTGAAAGGATGTAAATTTATGTGCATCATCCACAGAACTGGACCAGCTTGGGTTTTATAAGATGATCTTCAGTTTTCCAACCAGCATGTCTGAGAGTTTCTAACTTAGAAACATCTCAAACTCTTAAACTGAAGTTAATAACTGGCTAATAAAAGCGGAGACCTCCTGAGAGCCGACAGCTGAGATGATTGTCGGTTCAAACATCCTGATTGTTTTCTTCTTCTGATTGTTTTAATTCACCATTTGTGGATTTTCTGTTTTCCTGAATCTGAGATCAAACAGCAGCAACGATTGTGTTACATCTTCAAACCTAAACCTGAAGAGTCCATCAGGTTTACCTCTAACAACCAGGAGGAACATCACGGAGATTAAAGCCAGATTTGTTGTAGATGTTTGTAATAAAATGATGAACCACGTGCACCCTGGACTGACCTCTGACACCATGGAGAAGGCTCGGTTGGAGCTGAACGAAAACCCGGATACTCTGCATCAGGACATCCAGCAGGTGAGCACTGAACACCTGTCAAGAGAACATGGAGACTTCCATCCACCATCTAACTCCTTCTCACTGTAGGTGGAGCTTTTCTCCGGAGCGGTTCTGTTCACCTTCTGGTTTTATTTATTTTCTTTGGTTCAGTCAACGAAGTTCAGGAAGTTTCTCGACAGGAAAACTTCTGTCTTCTGTGTCTGACGCCTCTGCTGCTGCTGTTTTAAACCAGATCCATGAAGTTGACCTTCTCTGAGTGCTGTGGTTCTTGTTTTGTAGGTGCGGGACATGATTGTAACGCGGCCGGACATCGGTTTCCTGCGAACAGATGACGAATTTATCCTCCGCTTCCTCAGAGCCAGAAAGTTCGACCAGGTGGAGACTTTCCGTCTGCTGGCCCAGTACTTCCAGTTCAGACAGCAGAACCTTGACATGTTCCAAAGCTTTAAGGTTTGTGCTTTTAATCAGCAGGATTCTTTCAGGAACTGGGCTGCAGAACTAGCAGAGAGGGGAAGTGGTCCAGATTTCACTGATTCTTGGAGACTTAACCAAGCTACTTGTAGATGACCTGAAGGTCTTTCTAAGATAGATGGGACATAAACCTCCCAATGAAGCCTGTGATATTTCTTTAACCTTCTTGTATGAGGAGCAGCCTAGAACTTTGCGTGTAACCTGAACCTCTTTGGCTTCATAAAGACATCGGAAGAAGCTTTTAAAACAAACCCTTTAACCTCAGTTAACTGGAGAATCTATGGACTGGACCTCCTCCAAACGTGACATCTCAGGTATCATGGAGGTCTTTCCAACTTCCTGAATGTTCTGGACAAGGTCCAGATCACATTCACATTGTTTAAGCATTTTTGTACCATAAGATAATCCGTACAGAAGCTCAGTTTGACTTCACTTGGTGTTTTCATCAGGTGGACGACCCCAGCATCAAGCGAGCCCTGATGGACGGGTTTCCAGGTGTGCTGGAGACTCCGGATCAACATGGGAGAAAAATTCTCATCCTGTTTGCTTCTAACTGGGACCAGAGCAGGTAAACACACACAATCATACAGTCTTTATGAGGACTACACCTCCAGCCAGAGGAGTTCAGTCTGTTCTTTGGTCCTGACATCATCTTGTTCTTGCAGCTCTGGGAGAAAGAACATGTCTCTCTTCTCGTGGACTATGATGTTTTGGCCTTGAACATTAATTTTAGTTATGAAGTTATTAATTAGTTATTAATTTTTAGTTTTGAATTCATTCTCTTGTCAATTTGGTGTCTGCTGGGACTCACTGAGCAGCACCTGAAGGTCTTGGGTCAGAACTGACGAGCAGTATCAGGTATTCTTAACTTCATTCACCTTGACAAAAATCCCTCCGCATCAGAAGAAAAGTAATCCCCCAACACTACAGCGCCCCCACCGTGTTTTACTGTGGTTATGGTCTTCTTCTGGTGCCAAACTGTAGGTTTGGTTTCATCTGAACACAACCATTGGCCCACAAGGTTCTGGGAGATTTGAGCAAGGCCTGAAGATGGATTCTGACTTTGCAATAAAATGCTTCTGTGTTTGGACTTGATGGACCCCTCCATCATCAGCACAGTCATGAAGATCTGGGCCGCACATGGACATCTGTGTCCTTCAGGACGGGAACAAATGATGTTGACACGAGGGGAGCAGAAAGTTTAGGAGACAGAAATACCTGGAGAGAAAGTAGACACGTGTAGATGAAGCTGTGGCCATGAAAGAAGGTTAAATCCAAAAGGTTCTAAATATTTCAGCGGGTCAGAACCATCATCATACTCTAGGCTGAACATTCTGTGGGAAAATCTGGAAAAATCTCTGATTGGGGAAAAAATTGGAAAAGGGATCAAAAAGAGTCGTTCAGATGAGACAGATTGAAACCTGTCTGAGGAGATGAATGCTTGGTGGCATGGCCTGGATACTCCTAGAACATGAACCCAGAATCAGTGTTCTGAACATCTGAGATCAGAGAGCTGGTACCTAAAGGCAGCGCTGATCTCAAACCCAGTTATTTGAGCTAAAAACCAGGATTAAAATGTTTGGTTTTACTCGACACATTTCAGAATAAATCTTTATCAGTTTGGTTTTAAAGTCTTGGCGTTTCTATCAGGTTTGAGAAGAAGATCAGAATATCTGGCTGTTTGAAATGAGAGGAACAAGGTTCTGTATGAAGATCCTCAGACGGTATTGAACCATCTCTGGACAGACTCATCCATCTTGTTCCTGACTAAAGCCTAATGATCCTCAGACAGGATGCTGGTCTGTTCGGTTCAGAGCTGTAGGCAACACTCAGGGTCCGTCATGGTCTCCACCATCAATCAGCTGCGGATCAATTCTTCCTCCCTCCAGGAACTCCTTCATAGACATCCTGCGGGCCATCCTGCTCTCTCTGGAGGTTCTGATAGAAAACCCGGCGCTGCAGATCAACGGCTTTACACTCATCATCGACTGGAGCAACTTCTCCTTCAAGCAGGCCTCCAAGCTGACGCCCAACATCCTTAAACTGGCCATCGAAGGTCTCCAGGTGGGCTCAGACTGGTTTCTGCTTACATCACCTCTGGGATTAATAAAACTGGAAGTCAGTTTTCCTAAACTCCTTCTGTTTGTCTCCTCAGGACAGTTTTCCGGCTCGCTTTGGAGGGATCCACTTTGTGAACCAGCCCTGGTACATCCACGCCATGTACACCATCATCAAACCCTTCCTCAAGGACAAGACCCGGAAAAGGGTGAACATCCATCCTCCTCTTTCTTTCTCCACATCCTTATTCGTCTTAATTTTCCGTTTTCATCTTTTTATTCCAATCTAATTCAGCTTTTCTTCCTCGTTCTCATTCAGACTTTCCTCAGCTTCCCATCTTCCTTGTTTGTGTCCATCCTGTTGTACCTTTTCCTCTGGTCTCTTCTCATTTCTGATCATTTTTCTTCTCTGCTTCCTCGCGGTTCTTGATGACTCTCCTCCTGTTTTTCCCGTGGTCCCTCTGTTGTCCCTGATTCCTGCTCCTCAGATCTTCCTTCACGGGAACAACCTGAACTCTCTCCACCAGCTCATCCAACCCGAGTGTTTGCCGTCGGAGTTTGGAGGGACGCTACCGCCGTACGATATGGGGATGTGGGCGCGGACGCTGCTGGGACCCGACTACAACGACGAGACGGAGTACACGCTGACGTACGACGCCCTGCACGTCAGGGAGAGCTGTGGAGGAGGAGGAGGAGGACACAAGGACATGATGAAGAGGTGAGGAGACAACAGCTAAATCTGAGGAGAAGAGGGAAGCAGCTGCAGCAACAGATTATCATTTTATTTTATTTTATAACTGGATCCGTTTCTTTCATTTGTAACAAAGAACATTAGAGGAACAAATAAAAGCCAAAATAAATAATTAACTTTATTCCAACAATCAAATTCTGAATAAAACAAAAACTTTAAATGTCAAAAACTAAATAATATTCAGCCTGATTGACTGCTCCACTAACCCCGCCCAAAGTTTGACTCGTTTATAGAAGTAAAAGTCTTATTCAGGGGTACCACAGTAAACGGGTCAGAACCATGGTTCTCCAGGTTCTGACATCACTTCAATATTTCAGATAATCAAACAACACCCCCTAAACCCAGTAACTGGTTGTTCCTCCCATCAGGTGATAACTGGTAATGAGTCTTCATTACCAGTTATGTAACTGGTGAGTCTTCATCGCTGTGGAGGAGTGTTGACCCACTCTGCTTTGCAGAACTGATTTAATTGATATTTATATATACATACTGGAGGCTTTTCCAGCACAAACAGCCTGTTTAAGGTCGCATCCCAACATGTAAATCAAATGTAGGGCCAGACTTTGACTAGGCCACTCTTAATTTTATGGATCATTGTCCTGCTTCATAACCCAGGTGTACTTGATCTGTTAAGGTCAAAAAGTGATTTTCCTTCAGGATTTCCTGCTAGAAAGCAGAATTCATGGTTTCATCCAGGGGCCCGTGGATGGACCCCCCAGACAAAATTCTAAACTAAGATCCAGAAGAATGAGAAAGGACAGGTCCAGAATCAGACCATCACTGTTTCAGAACTACAGACAGCAGAGTCGTTTCCACAGGAGCTGTAGATGCGCCTCCATCTTTGAGCACAACGAGGAAAGAAATCATTGTTTTTGTTGTGCTTTGTGCTCTTTGTTCTGATTGGACGACGTCTCACCTGTGAAGACCTCACAACAACATGTGTTTGTGTGTCTCAGGTCTCAGTCGACGGTGGAAGCTGCGGCTCTTCGACAGATGGACAGAGAGACCAGCACGCCGTTACTGGCTCTGGACTGAACACGCTGAAACAAGCACTCATTTAAAACACAGACCGGTCCAGCTGTCTGCTGGATCTGTGTCTGCTTGCTGCCTGAACATTTACAGCAACAGAACCTCTTCAACACGACACATAAACGTTTGGACCTCTGCCTGTAGAGGTCTCCCATTAACCTGGAGCATCCCGCTCTGATGGTTTTCCCTGAAAGGAAAACTTGTCGACCCGCTCCACAAACATCTCATTTTAAATCGACAGGTTTCCACTCATGAGTGTTTCTGTGCAGTGAATCCCGTAGAAATGTGAATTGATTTTAGGTTCAGGGAAACTCAGGATGAAATGCAGCGAGAACAAAGTATTTAATTATCTGATGTGTTAATTGTGGCACATATCTGTTCTCTGGCCAGAAATAACCTGATAAATGTGTTCAAACATTCAAATCAAATGCTGCATTATCCTCAGTCTGATGAGTCCCCACAGAGAAACACGCAGCCTGTTTGAGCCGTCTAATTCCTCCCAGCTGATCCAGTTTCCTGCCAGCAGCATCTGTCCAGATGCAACAACTCCACCATCCCACCACAGCTGGATTAGTGTCGTCTGCAGCGCGCTGTGAGGGCTTTCTGCTGCTCAGAGTCGGATTCAATTGTTGTAATCCCATCTTAAAAACGGCTTTCTGTGAACTCTGAGTGGTGAGGACAATCCAGAAACCAGCTGGGAAATCAGCCCTTCAATCTAAAAGAATTTGTGTTTATAAAATATATGCTTAGAGATGGTAAATGTTAAGAATTATACAGAGCAAACTGCACCAACAAAGATTCATTTAAATATGGGCTGAGTTGTTAAAACTAAAACACGTTCAGCAGTCTGCTGAAATAATCCAAGGTAAAGCATTAATATGATCATACTGGGGTCCAGTACCGAGCCCTGTGGCACCACAGCCTGTTTCATCCACCTTTTCTGAACAGTACAGGAACCCTTAGAGAAGGACATGTCAACATTAAGCTGGCTGAGATAAAATATAGTGATGTGGAGCAAACAGGAACCAAGTACTGAGCCCTGTGGAACGCCAGAAGAGTACAAACTCTGTGAAAAAGTGTTCAAGTATAAAATATTTTAATGAATTTAGTTTCATCATTTTGAAGGTATTACAACAAACAGCTGATAAAGGTGTTTGTTCTCTGCCGCCACCAAGTGGAAGCTCCTTCTGGTCGAACGCGACTGTCCCATTTTTCCACGTTAAAAAACATCCCTGAGGAAAACACATTTCCCCCCTTTTTTTATTCTGTTGCATCATCGAACATGTCACGCTTTACTTCAAGCATCACAGTGGACACACCGACACGGCAGAAGAATGAGGTGCATGAAACTTTTATAAAAAGCCGTTTTATTTAAATGAAGCCAAACTGACCTGCAGTCACTCTGATAGTGAAAGAAATTGTTTTCATTTAAAGATTGTATGTTACTGTTACCTGTATTAGCGCACTGAATATTAAAGACATGATATTTCCACGTCCTGCAGCAGATGGCTGGACATCAACCAGCAGGTTGCAGTGAGCAGTGATCATGTCGCCACTCGACCTTCCTGTAATGTATTTCTTTCAATGAATGTACAGAAGTAAAGATTTACACCAAACCGGTTATTCTGAACTTTATTTAACCTCAACTTTTATTCTGAAGAAAACAAAGTAAATTCAGTTTTAATTACTAAAAGGTGCAGATCTTCACAGGTTGGTGTCTGGTCATCATTATTAGATTATTCTAATCATTTCAAGAGGTTTGGATCAGCGGTTCCCTCAGTGTTCTACCGCAGTTTACAGCTTCAACCCAGTCCATGTTCGTTAGTGTTCTGAAATGGTTCTGAAAGTACTTTGTTACCATCAGTCAATGAGCAGTGCAGCTGGGTTTGAAAACAGCTCTGTGGGTTATTTTCCTGCCTAAAATATCAAATTCGTACATTTTTAAAAACAGGCTGAAAATTTACATCAGCGGACGGACGATGAAATTCTAGCCTTAATTAAAATATTAGTTTCATCATAATTACACAGAAGATATTTTGATTATTACAGTCAAGCCATCAATCATTTATTTATTATTTTTATACCAAAAAGTGGTTGGTTAGTAGTGAGAGTAGGAGACAGAACATATCTCCACCCTTCCAGGTGGAGATATGTTCTGGAGAGAAATAAAAAGGTGGTTGAGCTTCAGTCCCTGGGGTCCAAAGTTCAAAGCAACGGGTCGTGACCAAAGAGGAGAAGAAGACGAGGGTGGAGGCAGGATTGATTACTGCGTCAGGGTTGAAGTCTACAAGATGGTGGTAAAACCTCCAGTTTTATGAGCTGCATCTGGAGGAGGAGCTGAAGATGTGTCATTGGGAGGAGACAAAGTTGTGAGACTGAGATGGTTTGGACATGTGCAGAGAAAGGAGTGAGGAGATCTGGGACAAAGGATATGGAGCTTCCAGGGAGGAGAGAAAGAAAAAGAGCGCAGAGAATGGTCGTGTACGGAGCGAAACAAAATCTGCGAAGGGTTAGTGTTGCAGAAGAAGATGGTAGGGATAAGATGCTCTGCTGTGGCGCCCTCTACAGGGAGCAGGTGGAAGAAGACGATTCCCAAGGAGCTACTGGAAGGAAAGGCAGCGTATCCG